>NW_006408814.1:2664148-2665685 GCF_000296735.1 Chrysochloris asiatica | reverse complement strand
TTCCATATACAGAGTTCTAGCTACAAGGCAGATGAGTGCAACTAGTCTATATACAGAGAGCTAGCTACATGGCAGAGTAGTGCAACATGTCCACGAGCCGGGTACTAGCTTCGAGGCAGATGAGTCCAATATGTCCAATTACTGAAAGCTAGTGACATGGTAGAGTAGTACAACATGTCCATATACAGGGTATTAGCTATATGGTACATGAGTCCAACATGATCAGATACTGTGAGCTAGCTACATGGCAGGCAAGTGCAACTTTTCCATATACAGAGTTCTATCTACAAAGTAGATGAGTCCAACATGTCCATATACTGAGAGCTAACTACATAATAGAGTATTGCAAAATGTCCATGTACAGGGTAATAGTTACATGGCAGAGTAGTGCATCATTTCCATAGGCAGAGTTCAAGCTACATGGCAGATGAGTCCAATGTGTCCATATACTGAGAGCTAGCTAAATGACAGGGCAGTGCAATATTTCTATATGCAGAGTTCTAGCTACAAGGCAGATGAGTCCAACGTGACTATATACAGAGAGCTAGGTACATGGCAGGGAAATGCAACATTTCCACATAGAGACTTCTAGCTACAAGGCAGATGAGTCCAATGTGTCCATATACTGAGAGCTTGCTACATGACACAGTAGTGCAACATGTACATATATAGAGTACTACCTACATGGCAGATGAGTTCAAATATCCATATAATGAGAGCTAACTACATGGCAGAAAAGTCCCATATGATCATATACAGAGAGCTAGCTACAGGCTGGGGAATGCAACATTTCCATATTCAGAGTTCTAGCTAAAAGTCAGAAGAGTCCAACTTGTCCATATACTGAGAACTAGCTACATGGAAGAGTAGTCCAACATGTCCATATACAGGGTACTAGCTACATGGCAGATGAGTCCAACATGTCAATATACTTTGAGCTAGCTACATGTCAGAAAATTCCTATATGTTCCTATACAGAGAGATAGCTACATGGAAGGGTAGTGCAACATTTCCATATACAGAGTTCTAGCTACAAGGCAGATGAGTCCAACTTGACTATAGAGAGAGAGTGAGCTACATGACAGGGAAGTGCAACATTTCAATATACAGAATTCTAGCTACAAGGCAGATGATTGCCAAATGGAAGAGTAGTGCAACATGTCCTTATGCAGGGTACTAGCTTCAATGCAGATGAGTCCAACATGTCCAAGTACTGCGAGCTAACTACATGGCAGAAAAGTCCAATATGTTCACATACAGACAGCTAGCTACATGGCAGGGTAGTGCAACATTTCCATATACAGAGTTCTAGCTACATGTCAGATGTGTCCAATCTGTCCATATACTGATACCTAGCTACATGACAGAGTAGTCCAACATGTCCATATACAGGGTACTAACTACATGGAAGATGAGTTCAACATGTCCATATACTGAGAGCTAGCCAAACAACAGACAAGTACAATATGTTCATATTCAAAGAGCTAGCCACATGGCAGGGCAGTGCAACATTTCCATATAGAGTTCTAGCAACAAG
>NW_006408814.1:2659622-2664048 GCF_000296735.1 Chrysochloris asiatica | reverse complement strand
TTCTAGCTACAAGACAGATGAGTGCAACATGGCAGAGTAGTGCAACATGTCCATATGCAGGGTACTAGCTTCAAGGCACATGAGTCCAACATTTCCAAGTACTGAGCGCTAACTACATGGCAGAAAAGTCCAATATGTTCATATACAGACAGCTAGCTACATGGCAGGGTAGTGCAATATTTCCATATAGAGAGTTCTAGGTACATGTCAGATGTGTCCAATCTGTCCATATACTGATACCTAGCTACATGACAGAGTAGACCAACATGTCCATATACAGAGTGCTAGCTACATGGCAGATGAGTTCAACATGTCCATATACTGAGAGCTAGCCAAACATCACACAAGTATAATATGTTCATATACAAAGAGCTAGCTACATGGCAGGGTAGTGCAACATTTCCATATAGAGTTCTAGCAACAAGGCACATGAGTCCAACATGTCTATAAACAGAGAGCTAGCTACATGGCAGGGAAATGCAACATTTCCATATAAAGTGTTTTAGCAACAAGGCAGATGAGTCCATCATGACTATATACAGAGAGCTAGCTACATGGAAGTGTAGTGCATCATTTCCCTATACAGAGTTCTAGCAACAAGGCAGATGAGTCCACCTTGACTAAGTACAGAGAGCTAGCTACATGGCAGGGTAGTGCAACATGTCCATATGGAGAGTTGTAGCTACAAAGCAGTTGAGTCCAACTTTTCCATAGACTGAGACCTCGCTACATGACAGATTAGTCCATCATGTCCATATACAGCGTACTGGCTACATGGCAGATGAGTCCAACTTATGCTTATATGTGAGCTAGCTACATGGCAGGCAACTCCAGCATGTTCATATACAGAGAGCTAGCTACATGGCAGGGTAGTACAACATTTCCATATACAGAGTTCTAGCTACAAGACAGAGGAGTCCAATTTGTCCATATACTGAGCTCTAGCTACATGGCAGAGTAGTCCATCATGTCCATATACAGCATACTAGCTACATGGCAGATGAGTCCAACATCTCCATATACTGTGAGCTATCTGCATGTCAGACAATTCCAATATGTTCATATACAGAGAGCAAGCTACACAACAGGGTAGTGCAACATTTCCATATGCAGAGTTCTATCTGCTAGGCAGATGACTGTAATGCATCCATATACTGAGAGCTAGCTACATGACAGAATATTTCAACATGTCCATATACAGGGTACTAGCTACATGGCAGAGTAGTGCATACTTTCCTTACACAGAGTTCAAGCTACATGGCAGATGAATCCAAGGTGACTATATACGGAGAGCTAGCTACATGGCAGGGAAATGCAACATTTACATATACAGAGATCTAGCTACAAGGCAGATGAGTCCAATGTGTCCATATACTGAGAGCTCGCTGCATGACAGAGTAGTGCAACATGTCCATATACAGGGTACTAGCTACATGGCAAATGATTCCAACATGTCCATATACTGAGGGCTAACTACATGACAGATAAATCCAATATGATCATACACAGAGAACTAGCTACAAGCAGCGTAGTGCAATATTTCCATATACACAGTTCTAGCTACAAGGCAGATGAGTCCAACTTGACTATATAAAGGGAACTAGCTACATAGCAGTGTAGTGCAACATTTCCATATAGAGATTTCTTGCTACAAAGCAGATGAGTTCAACTTGTCCATATACAGAGACCTAGCTAAATGACAGAGTAGTCCATATACAGGGTACTAGCTACATGGCACATGAGTCCAACATGTCCATGTACTGAGAGCTAGCTACATGGCAGACAATTCCAATATGTTCATTTCTAGAGAGCTACGTACTTGGCAAAGTAGTCCAACATATCCATGTACAGAGAGCTAACTACATGTCAGACGAGTCCAAAATGCCATATATAGAGATGTAGCTTCATGGCAGAATATTATAATATTTCGATATACAGAGTTCTAGCTACATGGCAGATATGTCAAATGTATTCATATACTGAGCATTAGCTACATGGCAGAGTAGTCCAACTTTTCCATATACAGAGTTCTAACTAAAGTCAGATGTGTCAAAAGTGTTCATATACAGAGATCTAGCTACATGGCAGACGTGTCAAATGTGTCCATATACTGAGAGCTAGGTACATGGCAGAGTAGTCGAATATGTCCATATATGGAGAGATAGCTACAAGGCAGAATGTCCAATATGTTCATATACAGAAAGCTATCTACTTGCCAGATCAGTTCAACATAACCATGAACAGAGAGCTAGCTACATGTCAGACGAGTCCAAAATGTCTATATACAGAGAGCTAGCTACATGGCAGGGCAGTGCAACATTTCCATATACAGTGTTCTAGCTACAAGGCAGATGAGTGCAACTTGTCTATATACAGAGAGTTAGCTACATGGCAGGGTAGAGCAACATTTCCATATGCAGATTTCTACCTACAAGACGGAAGAGTCCAACATGTCTATCTACAAGGAGCTAGCTACATGGCAGAGTAGTGCAACATGTCCATATACAGGGTGCTAGCTACACTGCAGATGAGTCCAACATTCCCATATTCTGAGAGCTAGCTACATGGCGGATGTGTTCAATATGTTCATATACAGAGAACTACCTACTTAGCAGATCAGTCCAAAATATCCATGCACAAAGACCTAAGTACATATCAGAAGATTCCAAAATGTCCATATAGAGTACTAGCTATATGGCAGATGTGTTCAATGTGTCCATATACTGAGAGGTAGCTACATGTCAGAGTAGTTCAACATGACCATATACAGGGTACTAGCTGCATGATAGATGAGTCCTACATGCCCATATACGGAGAGCCAGCTACATGGCAGTGTCGTGCATAATTTCCATATAAATAGTTCAAGCTACGTGGCAAATGAGTCAATTTGTTCATATACTGAGAGCTAGCTAACTGGAAGAGTAGTCCAGCATGTCCATGTACAAGGTACTAGCTACATGACAGGTGAGTTCAACATGTCCATATACGGTAGCTAGCTATATGGCAGACAAGTCCAATATGTTCCTATACAGAGAATTACCTACTTGGCAGATCAGTCCAACATATTAATGTACAGAGAGCTAACTCCATGGCAGAGTAATCCAACAAATCCATATACAGAGTTCTAGCTACATGGCAAATGTATTCAATGTGTCCATATACTGAGAGCTAAATACAGGGCAGAAAAGTCCAATATGTTCATATACAGAGAGCTAGCGTCATGGCAGGGTAGTGCAGTATTTACATATACAGAGTTCTAGCTACTTGGCAGAAATGTCCAAAGTGTCCATATATAGAAAGCTAGCTACATGCCAGGGTAGTGCAACATTTCCATATATAGAGTTCTAGCTACAAGGCAGATGACTGCACCTTGTCTATATACAGAGAGCTAGCTATATGGCAGAGTAGTGCAACATTTCCATATAGAGTTCTAGCTACAAGGCAGATGAGTCCAACTTGTCCATATACTGAAAACTAGCTACATGGCAGAGTAGTCCAACATTTCCATATACAGGGTACTAGCAACATGACAGATGAATCCAACATGTCCATATACTGAGAGCTAGCTACATGACAGGAAAGTCCAATATGTTCATATTCAGACAGCTAACTACATGGAGCTCTGGTAGCATAGTGGTTACGAATAGGGCTGCGAATCACAAGGTCCGCAGTTCGAAACTACTAGCTGCTCCGTGGGAGAAAGATGAGGCGATCTGCTCCCGTAAAGATTTACAGCCTCGGAAACCCTGTTCAGGGTCGCTATTTGTCGAAACTGACTCGACGGCACTTAACGACAACAACAACAACTATATGGCAGGGTCATGCAACATTTCCATATAGAGAATTCTAGCTACATGGCAGATGTGTCCACTGAGTCCATATGCAGGGAACTAGCTACATGGCAGATGAGTCCAACATATTCATATCCTGTGAGTTAGCTACATGGCAGACAATTCCAATATGTTCATATACAGAGAGCTAGCTACATGGCAGGGTAGTGCAACATTTCCATATACAGAGTTCTAGCTAGCTACAAGGCAGATGAGTCCAACTTGATTATATACAGAGAACTAGCTACATGGGAGGGAAGTGCAACATTTCCACATAGAGAGATCTAGCTACAAGGCATATGAGTCCAACTTTTCCATATCGTGAGACCTAGCTACATGGCAGAGTAGTCCAATTTGTCTATATACAGGGTACAAGCTACATGGCAGATTAATCAAATATGTTCATATACTAAGAACTTTTGTTGTTGTCAGGTGCCATCGAGTCGGAACCGACTCATAGCGACCCCATGCACAGCAGAACGAAACAATGCCCGATCCTGGGCCAACCTCACCAACGCTGCCACCCCCGAGTCCATCAATGATGCCACCTGGCCGATCCATCTCGTTGGAGGTCTTCCTCTTTTTCTCTGACCCTC
>NW_006408814.1:2654045-2659357 GCF_000296735.1 Chrysochloris asiatica | reverse complement strand
AGGCTATTGAAAACACAATGGCCTGGGTCAGGCGCACCCTAGTCCTCAAGCTGACATACTAAGAACTAGCTACATGGAAAACAAGTACATTATGTTCATATACAGAGAGCTAGCTACATGGCAGGGTAATGCAACATTTCCATAAACAGTTTTCTAGGTACAAGGAAGATGAGTCAAACTTGGCTATATACAGAGAGCTAGCTACATGGCAGGGAAGTACAACATTTTCATATAGAGAGTTCTAGCTACAAGGCAGAAGAATCCAACTTGTCCATATACTGAGACCTAGCTACATGGCAGAGTAGTCCAACATGTCCATATACATGGTACTAGCTACATGGTAATGTGTCCAACATGTCCATATACAGAGAGCTAGCTACATGGCAGAAAAAGCCAATATGTTCATATAAAGAGAGCTCGCTACTGGGCAGGATAGTGCAACATTTCCATATACACAGTTCTAGCTACATTGCAGATGTTTACAACCTGTCCATATAATTAGAGCTAGCTACATGGCAGAGTAGTGCAACCTGTCCATATACAGGGTACTAGCTACATTGCAGATGAGTCCAACATGTTCATATACTGTGAGCTAGCTACATGTCAAACAATTCCAATATGTTCATGTACAGAGAGCTAGCTACATGGCAGGGTAGTGCAACATTTCCATATACAGAGTTCTAGCTACAAGGCAGATTTGTCCTACTTGACTATATACAGACAACTAGCTACATGGCAGGGTAGTGCAACATTTCCATATACAGAATTCTAGCTACAAGTCAGATGATTCCAACTTGTCTATATACACAGAGCTAGCTACATGGCAGATTAGTCCAACATGTCCATATACAGGGTACTAGCTGCATGGCAGATGAGTCAAACATGTCCATATACTGAGAGCTAGCTACATGGCAGAAAAGTCCAATATGTTCATATACAGAGAGCTCGCTACATGGCTGGGTAGTGCCACATTTCTATATACAAACTTCTAGCTACATGGCAGATGTGTCCAACGTGTCCATATCCTGAGAGCTAGCTACATGGCAGAGCAGTGCAACATGTCTGTATACAGGATACTAGCTACAAGGCAGATGTGTCCAACATATTCATACATAGAGATCTGGTTGCATGTCTGATGAGTCCAACATGTCCATATAATGAGAACTACCAATATGGCAGACAAATCCAATATATTCCTATACAGAGAGCTACCTATGGCAGATCAATCCAACATATCTATGTACAGAGAGTTAGTTACATGGCAGACAAGTCCAAAATGTCCACATGCAGAGTGATAGCTACACGGCAGCGTAGGGCAACATTTCCATGTAGAGAATTCTAGCTTCATGTTAGATGAGTCCAACACGTCCATATGCTGAGAGTAAGGGACATGGCAGATGAGTCCAACATGTGTATATATAGAGTATTCACTACAAGGCAGATGAGTCCAACATGTTCATACAGAGAGATGGATACATGGCTGATGAGCTCCTCATGTCCATATACAGAGAGCTCCGTACATGATAGTTCAGTCCTACATATCCATGCACACAGACCTATCTACATGGCAGACAAGTCCAAAATGTCAGTGTACACAGACCTAGCTACATGGCAGAGGAGTACAACATTTCCATATACAGAATTCTAGCTACATCTCAGATGAGTCCAATGTGTCCATATACAGAGAGCTAGCTACAAGGCAAAATAGTGCAACATTTCTATTTCAATTGTTCTAGCTACATGGCATATGAGTCCAATGTGTCCATATACTAAGAACTAGCAACATGGCAGAGTAGTCCAACATGTCCATATACAGAGTACAAACTACATGGCAGATGATTCCATCATGTGCATATACTGAGAGTTAGCTACATGACTGCTGAGTCCAACATGTCTATATACAGAGAGCTGGCTACATGGCACACAATTCCAATACGTTCATAAAAAGAGAGGTACCTACATGACAGATCAGTCCAAAATATCCATGCACAGTGAGCTAGCTCGATGGCAGATGAATCCAAAATATCCCTATAGAAAGAGCTGGTTACATGGCAGAGTAGTGCAACATTCCCATATACAGAATTCTAGCTACATCGCAGATGACTCCATCATGTCCATATACAGAGAGCTAGCTACATGGCAGAGGAGTGCAACATTTCCATTTAATGAGTTCTAGCTACATGGCAGAAGAGTCCAACTTGTCCATGTACTGAAAGATAGCTACATGGCAGAGTAGAACAACATGTCCATATACAGAGTACTAGCTACATGGAAGATGTGTCCAACATCTCCATATACTGAGAGATAGCTACAAGGAAGATGAATCCAACATGTGCATATAGAGAGAGCTGGGTATACGGCTGACAAATCCAATATGTTCATATACAGAGAGCTACCTACATGGCAGATCAGTCCAACATAACTATGCATAGAGGGCTAGCTACATGGTGGACGAGTCCAAAATGTCCATATACAGAGAGCTAGCTACATGGCAGAGTAATGCAACATTTCCATTTACAGAGTTCTAGCTACATGGCAGATGAGTCCAATATGTACATATACTGCAAGCTAGCTACATGGCAGAGTAGTACAACATGTCCATATACAGAGTACTAGCTACATGGCAGATGATTCAAACGTGTCCATATACTGAGAGATAACTACATGGAAGATGAGTCCAACATGTATATATATAGAGGACTGGCACAAAGGCAGAATAGTCCAACATGTTCATACATAGAGAGCTGGCTACATGTTTGATGAGTCCAATAAGTCCATTTACAGAGAACTATCTATATGGCACACATGTACAATATGTTCATATACAGAGAGCTACCACTACGGCAGATCAGTCCAACATATCCATGCACAGAGAGTTAGCTACATGGCAGAAGGATCCAAAATGTCCGTATACAGAGAGTTAGCTACATGGCAGAGTAATGCAACATTTCCATATACAGAGTACTAGCTACATGGCAGATGAGTCCTATGTGTCCATGTACTAAGAGCTAGCTACATGGCAGAGTAGTCCAACAAGTCCATATACTGAGTACTAGCCATTTGGCAGAGGAGTCCAACATGTGTTTATGTAGAGGACTAGCTCCAAGGCAGATGAGCCCAACATGTTCATACAAAGAGAGCTAGCAACATTGCTGATGAGTCCAGCATGTCCATATACAAAGAGCTAGCTGCATGACAGTCAAGTCCAATATCTTCATATACAGAGAGCTACCAACATGGCATATCAGTCCAACATATCCATGTACAGAGAGCTAGCTACATGGCAGACGAGTCCTAAACTTCCATATACAGAAAGCTAGCTACATGGCAGAGTAGTGCAACATTTCCATATACAGAGTCCTAGCTACATGGCAGATGCGTCCAACGTGTCCATATAATGAGAGTTTGCTACGTAGTAGATGAGTCCAACATGTGTATATATAGAGGAATAGCTAAAAGGCAGATGAGTGCTACATGTTCATACACAGAGAGCTGGCTACATGGCAGATGAGTCCAACATGTCCATATAATGAGAGTTTGTTACGTGGTAGATGGGTCCAACATGTGTATATATGGAGGACTAGCTAAAAGGCAGATGAGTGCTAAATGTTCATACACAGAGAGCTGGCTACATGGCTGATGAGACCAACATGTCCATATACAAAGAGCTAGCTACATGGCAGGAAAGTCAATATGTTCATATACAGAGATCTACCTACATGGCAGATCAATTCAACATATCCATGCACATAGAGCTAGCTACATGGCAGATGAATTCAAAATGTCCATATACAGATAGTTAGCTACATGGTAGAGTAGGCCAACATTTCCTTATACAGAGTAGTAGCTACATGGCAGATGAGTTCAACATGTGTATATATAGGTGACTAGCTACAAGGCAGATGAGTCCAACATGTCCATATACAGAGAGTAAGCTATATGGCAGACAAGACCATTATGTTCATACACAGAGAGCTACGTACATGGAAGATCAGTCCAACACATTCATGCACAGAGAGCTAGCTACATGGAAGATGAGTCCAAAATGTCCATATACAGAGAGCTAGCTAAATATCTGTGTAGTGCAACATTTCCATATAAAGAGTTCTAGCTACATGGCAGATGAATCCAATGGTCCACATACTGAGAGCTAGCTACATGGCAGAGTAGTCCAACATTTCCATATGCAGAGTACTAGCTACATGGCAGAGTAGTCCAACATGTCCATATACTGAGAGTTAGCTACATGGCAGATGAATCCAACATGTGTATATATAGAGGACTAGTTACAAGGCAGATGAGTCCAACATGTTCATACACAGGGAGCTGGCTACATGGCTGATGAGTCAAAATGTCCATATACAGAGAGCTAGGTATATGGCAGAGTAGTCCAACATTTCCATATACAGAGTACTAGCTCCATGGCAGATCAATCCAACATGTTCATATACTAAGAGTTTGCTACATGGCATATGAGTCCAACATGTGTATATTTAGAGGGCTAGCTACGTGGCAGATGAGTCCAACATGTCCATATACTGAGAGTTTGCTACATGGCAGATGAGTCCAAAATGTGTATATATAGAGGACTAGCTAAAAGGCAGATGAGTGCAACATGTTCATACACAGAAAGCTGGCTACATGGCTGATGAGTCCAACATTTCCATATACAAAGAACTAGCTACATGGCAGACAAGTTCAATATGTTCATATACAGAGAGCTACCTACATTTCAGATCAATCCAACATACCCATGCACAGAGAGCTAGCTACTTGGCAGACGAGTCCAAAATGTTCATATACAGAGAGCTAGGTTCATGGCAGCATAGTGAAACATGTCCAGATACAGAGTTCTAGCTACATGGCAGATGCGTCCAACGTGTCCATATACTGAGAGCTAGCTATATGGCAGAGTACTCCAACATTTCCATATACAGTGTACTGCCTACGTGGTAGATGATTCCAACATGTCTATATACTGAGAGTTAGCTACATGGCAGAGTAATGCAACTTTTCCATATACAGAGTTCAAGGTACATGGCAGATGATTCCAATATGTTCATATACTGAGAGTTAGCTACATGGCAGATGAGTCCATCTTGTGTATGTTTAGAGGGCTAGCGATAAGGCAGATGAGTTCAACATGTTCATACAGAGAGAGCTTGATACATGGCAGATGAGTCCAATGTGTCCATATACTGAGAGTTAGCTATGTGGCAGAGTAGTCCAACATGTCCATATATAGATTACTGGCTACATGGCAGATGATTCAAACATGTCCATATACTGAGAGATAGCTACATGGCAGAGTA
>NW_006408814.1:2647751-2652710 GCF_000296735.1 Chrysochloris asiatica | reverse complement strand
GGACATGTTGGACTCATCAGTCATGTTGGACTCATCTGCCATCTAGCTAGAAATCTGTATATGGAAATGTTGGACTACTCTGCCATGTTTCTAGCTCTCTGTATATGAACATTTTGGTCTCGTCTGCCATGTAGTTAGCTCTCTCTGTATGGATATGTTGGATTGATCTGCCATGTAAGTAGCTCTCTGTATATGAACAAATTGGACTTGTCTGTCATGTAGTTAGCTCTCTGTATATGGACATTTTGGAGTCATCATCCATGTAGCCAGCTCTTTCTGTATGAACATGTTGGATTCATCTGTCTTGTAGCTAGTCCTCTATATATACACTTGTTGGATTCATCTGCAATGTAGATAATTCTCAGTATATGGACATGTTGGACTCATCTGCCATGTAACTTGTACTCTGTACATGGACATGTTGGACTACTCTGCCATGAAGCTAGCTCTCACTATATGGACACGTTGGACTCATCTGCCATTTAACTAGAACTCTGCTTATGGAAATGCTGGACTAGTATGCAATATAGCTAGCTCTCAGTATATGGACACGTTGGACTTATCTGCCATGTAGCTATAACTCTGTATTTGGAAATGTTGCCTGAATCTGCCATGTATCTAGCTCTCAGTATATGGATATTTTGGACTCATCTGCCATGTAGCTAGCTCTCTGTGCATGGATACGTTGGACTGCTCTGCCATGTAGGTAGCTCTCTGTAAACGAACATATTGGACTTGTCTGCCATGTAGCTAGCTTTCTGTATATGGACATCTTGGACTCATCTGACTTACCTGTCATGTAGGTAGCTCTTAATATATGGACATGTTGGACTCATCAGCCATGTAGCCAGCTCTCTCTGTATGAACATGTTGCACTCATCTGCCTTGTAGCTTTCCCTTTAAATATATACAAGTTTGACTCATCTGCCATGTAGCTAACTCTCAGTACATGGACATGTTGGACTCATCTGCCATGTAGCTAGTACTTTGTATATGGATATGTAGGTAGCTCTCTGTATATAGACATTTTGGACATGTCTGCCATGGAGCAAGCTCTATGTGCATAGATATGTTGGATTGATCTGCCATGTAGTTAACTCTCTGTATATGAATATATTGCACTTATACTTCATTTAGCAAGTTCTCTGTATATGGACACATTGAACTCATCTGTTATGTAGCCAGCTCTCTCTGTATGAACATGTTGGACTCATTTGCCTTGTAGCTACTCCTTTATATATACACATGTTGGACACATATGCTATGTAGCTAACTCTCAATTTATGGACTTGTTGGACTCATCTCCCATGTAGCTAGTACTCTGTATATGGACATGTTGGACTTCTCTGCCATGTAGCTAGCTCTCAGTATATGGACTCGTTGGATTCATATTCCATGCAGCTAGAACTATGTATATGGAAATGTTGCACAACTCTGTCATTTTGGACTCGTCTGTCATGTGGAGAGCTCTCTGTGCATAGATATGTTGGACTGATCTACCATGTAGGTAGCTCTCTGTATATGAACATATTGGACTTGTCTGCCATGTAGCTATATGTATATGAACATATTGGACTCTTCAACCATGTAGACAGCTCTCTCTGTATGAACATGTTGGGCTCATCTGCCTTGGAGTTAGTCCTCTATATATACACATGTTGTACTCATCTGTCATGTAGCTAACTCTCAGTATATGGACACTTTGGACTCATCTGTCATGTAGCTACAACTCTGTATATGGAAATGTTGCACTACTCTGCCATGTAGCTAACTCTGTGCATGGATTCATTATACTGATCTGCAATGTAACTACTTCTCAGTATATGGACATGTTGGATTTATCAAGCATGTTGCCAGCTTTCTCTGTATGAACATGTTGGACTCATCTGCCTTATAGCTAGCCCTCTAATTATACACGTGTTGGACTCATCAACCATGTAGCAAGTTCTCTCGATATGAACATGTTGGACTAATTTGCCTTGTAGCCAATCATCCATATATACACATGTTGGGCTGTTCTGCCATGTAGCTAACTCTCAGTATATGGACACTTTGGACTCACCTGCCATGTAGCTAGAACGCTGTATATGGAAATGTTGTACTACTCTGCCTTGTAACTAGTACTCTGTATATGGATACGTTGAACAGTATATGGACACGTTGGACTCACCTGCCTTGTAGCTAGCCCTCTAAATATACACATGTTGGACTCATCAGCAATGTAGCAAGCTCTCTCTGTATGAACATGTTGGATTAATTTTCCTTGTAGCCGGTCATCCATATATACTCATGTTGGACTCATCTGCCATTTGGCTAACTCTCAGTATATGGACATGTGGGACTCATCTGCCATGTAGCTAAAATTCTTCATTTGGATATATTGCAATACTCTGACATGTAGCTAGCTCTTTGTATATGGACATTTTGGACTCATCTGTCATGTAGCTAGCTCTCTGTGCATGGATATTTTGGACTTATCTGCCATGTAGGTAGCTCTCTGTATATGAACATATTGGACTTGTCTGCCATGTAGCTAGCTCTATGTATATGGACATGTTGGACTCATCAGCCATATAGCAAGCTCTCTCTGTATGATAATGTTAGACTCATCTGCCTTGTAGCTAGTGTTCTATATATACACATGTTGAACTCTTCTATCATGTAGCTATCTCTCAGTATATGGACATGTGGGACTCATTTGCCATGTAGCAAGAACTCTGTATATGGAAATGTTGCACTACTCTGCCATGAAGCTATCTCTCTGTATATGGACATTTTGGACTCATCTGCCATGTAGCTAGCTCTCTGTGCATGGATATGTTGCAGTGATCTGCCATGTAGGTAGCTCTCTGTGTATGAGCATATTGGACTTGTCTTTAATGTAGCTAGATCTCTGTATATAGACATGTTGGACTCATCAGCCATGTAGCCAGCTCTCTCTGTAAGAACATGTTGGACTCATCTGCCTGTAGCTACTCCTCAATATATACACATGATGCACTCATCTGCCATTTAGCTAATGCTCAGTATATGCACATGTTGAACTCATCTGTCATGTAGCTAACTCTCAGAATATGGACATGTTGGACTCATCTGCCATGGAGCTAGAACTCTGTATAAGGTAAAGTTGCACTATTCTGCCATGTAGGAAGCTCTCAGTATACGGGCATTTTGGACTCGTCTGCCATGTATTTAGCTCTGTGTGCATGGATATGTTGCACTGATCTGCCATATTGGTAGCTCTCTGTATAAGAACATATTGGACCTGTCTGCAATGTGGCTAGCTCCTTGTATATAGACATTTTGGACTCATCAGCCATGTAGCCTGCTCTCTCTGTAAGAACATGTTGGACTCATCTGCCATGTAGCTAGTACTCTGTATATGTACATGTTGTACTTCTACACCATGTAGCTAACTCTCAATATATGGACATGTTGTACTCTTTGGCCAAGGAGCTAGTACTCTGTAATGGACATATTGGACTACTCAGTCATATAGCTAGCTCTCTGTATAAGGACACGTTGGACTCATCTGCCCTGTAGCTAGAACTCTGTATATGGAAATGTTGCACTACTCTGCCATGTACCTGGCTCTCTGTATATGGACATTTTGGACTCGTATGCCATGCAGCTAGCTATCTGTGCATGGATATGTTGATATGATCTGCCATGTAGGTAGCTCTCTGTATATGTACATATTGGACTTGTCTGCCATGTAGCTAACTCTCTGTATATGGACATGTTGGACTCATCAGCCATGTAATCAGTTCTTTGTGTATGAACATGTTAGACTCATCTGCCGTGTAGCTATTCCTCTATATATACACATGTTGGACTCATCTGCATATAGCTAGCTCTCAGTATATGGACATGTTGGAAGAATCTGCCATGTAGCTAGTACTCTGTATATGGAAATG
This sequence comes from Chrysochloris asiatica, assembly GCF_000296735.1. Lineage (NCBI taxonomy): Eukaryota > Metazoa > Chordata > Mammalia > Afrosoricida > Chrysochloridae > Chrysochloris > Chrysochloris asiatica. Next base: position 2,648,793 of record NW_006408814.1, on the reverse strand, counting down.
TTGCACTACAATGCCATGTAGCTAGCTCTCTGTATATGGACATTTTGGAGTTGTCAGCCATGTAGCTAGCTCTCTGTGCTTGGATATGTCGGACTGATCTGCCATATAGGTAGCTCTCTGTATATGAACATATTGGACTTCTCTGCCATGTAGCTAGCACTCATTATATGGACATGTTGGGCTCATCAGACATGTAGCCACCTATCTCTCTATTAACATGTTGGACTCATCTGTCTTGTAGGTAGCCCTCTAAATATACACTTGTTGAACTCATCTGACATGTATTTAACTCTCAGTATATGGACATATTGGACGCATCTGCCATGTAGCTAGTACTCTGTATATGGACATTTTGGTCTACTCTGCCATGTGGACAGCTCTCAATATATGGACACGTTGGACTCATCATCCATGTAGCTAGAACTCTGTATATGGAAATGTTGCACTACTCTGCCATGTAGCTAGCTCTCTGTATATGGACATTTTGGACTCGTCTACCATGTAGCTACCTCTCTGGGCATGGATATGATGGACTGATCTGCTTTGTAGGTAGTTCTCTGTATATGAACATATTGGACATCTCTGCCATGTAGCTAGCTCTCAGTATATGGACATGTTGGACTCATCAGCCATATAGCCAGCTCTCCCTCTATGAATATGTTGGCCTCATCTGCCTTGTAGCTAGCCCAATAAATATACACATGTTGGACTCATCTGACATGTATTTAACTCTCAGTATATAGACATATTGGACGCATCTGAAATGTAGCTAGTACAATGTATATGGACATGTTGGTATACCCTGGCGTGTAGACAGCTCTCAATATATGCACACGTTGGACTCATCTTTGATGTAGCTAGAACTCTGTATATGGAAATGTTTCACTACTCTGACATGTAGCTATCTCTCTTTATATGGACATATTGGACTCGTCTGCCATGTAGCGAGCTCTTTGTGAATGGATATGTTGGATTGATCTGCCATGTAGGTAGCTCTCTGTATATGAACATATTGGACTTGTCTGCCATGTAGCTAGCTCTC
>NW_006408814.1:2638905-2647651 GCF_000296735.1 Chrysochloris asiatica | reverse complement strand
AGCTCTCTGTATATGAACATATTGGACTTGTCTGCCATGTAGCTAGCTCTCAGTATATGGACATGTTGGACTCATCAGCCATGTAGCCAACTCTCTTTGTATGAACTTGATGGACTCATCTGCCTTGTAACTAGTCCTCTATATATACACATGTTGGACTCATCTGCCTTGCAGCTAACTCTCAATATATGGACATGTTGTACTCATCTGCCATGTAGCTAGTACTCTGTATATGGACATGTTGTACTCATCTGCCATGCAGCTAGTACTCTGTATATGGACTCATCTGCCATGCAGCTAGTAATCTGTATATGGACATGCTGGACTACTCTACCATGTAGCTAGCTCTCAGTATTTGGACACATTGAACTCATTTGCCATGTAGCTAAAACTCTGTATATGAAAATGTTGCACTACTCTGCCATGTAGCTAGCTCTCTGTATATGGCCATTTTGGACTCATCTGCCATGTAGCTAGATTCCTGTGCATGGATATGTGGGACTGATCTGCCATGCAAGTAGCTCTCTGTATATAAACATATTGGACTTGTCTGCCATGTAGCGAAGTCTCATTAGATGGACATGTTGGACTACTCTGCCATGTAGCTAGCTTTCTGTATATGGACATGTTGGACTCATTTAACCTGTAGCTAGAACTCTATATATGGAAATGTTGCATTACTCTGCCATGTAGCTAGCTCTCTGTATATGGCCATTTTGGATTCATCTGCCATGTAACTAGCTTCCTGTGCATGGATATGTGGGACTGATCTGCCATGAAGGTAGCTCTCTGTATATGAACATATTGGACTTGGCTGCCATATAGCTAGCTCTCAGTATATGGACATGTTGGACTCATAAGCCTTGTAGCCAGCTCTCTGTGTCTGAACATGTGGGACTCATCTGCCTTGTTGTTTGCCCTCTAATTATACACATGTTGGACTCATCTTCCATGTAGCTAGCTCTCTGTGCATGGATATGTTGGACTTATCTGCCATGTAGGTAGCTCTCTGTACATGAACATATTGGACTTGTCTGCCATGTAGCTAGCTCTATGTATATGGACATGTGGGACTCATAAGACATATAGCCAGCACTCTCTGTAACAACATATTGGACTCATCTGCCTTGTAACTAGTCCTCTAAATAAACTAGTCCTCTATATATACACATGTTGGAATCATTTGCCATGTAGCTAACTCTCAGTATATAGACATGTTGTACTCATCTGCTATGTTGCTAGAATTCTGTATATGGAAATGTTGCACTACTCTGACATGTAGCTAGCTCTCTGTATATGTACATGTTGGATTCGTCTGCCATGTAGCTAGCTCTCTGTGCATGGATATGTTTGACTAATCTGCCATGTAGGTAGCTCTCTGTATATAAACATATTGGACATGTCTGCCATGTAGCTAATCCTGAGTATATGGACCTATTGGACTCATCATGCATGTAGCCAGCTCTGTCTGCGTGAACATGTTGGACTCATCTGCCTTCTGACTAACTCTCAGTGTATAAACATGTTGGAGTCATGTGCCATGTAGCTAATACTCTGTATATGGTCATGTTGGACTACTCTGCCATGTAGCTAGCTCTCAGTATATGGACACTTTGGATCCATCTGCCATATAGTTAGAACTCTGTATATGGAAATATTGCACTACTCTGCCAAGTATGTAGCTCTCTGTATATGGACATTCTGGACTTATCTGCCATTTACCTAGCTGTATGTTCATAGGAATGTTGGACTAATCCGCCATGTAGGTGGGTCTCTGTATATGAACATACTGGACTTGTCTTCCATGTAGATAGTTCTTTGTATATGGACATGTTGGACTCATCAACCATGTATCCAGCTCTCTCTGTATGAATATGTTGGACTCATCTGTCTTGTAGCTAGTCTGCTATATATACACATGTTGGATTCATCTGCCATGTAGCAAACTCTTAGTATTTGGACATGTTCTACTCATATGCCATGTAGCTGGAACTCTGTACATGGAAATGTTGTACTACTCTGCCAGGAAGCTAGCTCTCTGTATACGGATATTTTGGATTCATCTGCCATATAGCTAGCTCCCTGTGCATGGATATGTTGTACTGATTTGCCATGTAGGTAACTCTCTGTATATGAACATATTGGAATTGTCTGCCTTGTAGCTAGCTCTCTGTATATGGTAATGTTGGACTCATCAGCCATGTAGCCAACTCTCTCTGTATGAACATGTTGGACACATATGCCTTGTAGCTATTCCTCTATATATACACATGTTGGACTCATCTGCCATGTAGCTAATTCACAGTATATGGACATGTTGGATTCATCTGCATTGTGGCTAATACTCTATAGAAGGACATGTCGGACTACTCTGCCATGTAGCTTGCTCTCTGTATAAGGACACGTTGGACTCATCTGCCCTGTAGCTAGAACTCTGTAAATGGAAATGTTGCACTACTCTGCCATGTACCTGGCTCTCTGTATATGGACATTTTGGACTCATCTGCCATGTAGCTAGCTTCCTGTGCATGGATATGTGGGACTGATCTGCCATGTAGGTAGCTCTCTGTATATGAACATATTGGACTTGTCTGCCATGTAGCAAAGTCTTAGTATATGGACATGTTGGACTACTCTGCCATGTAGCTACCTCTTTGTATATGGACACATTGGACTCATCTGTCCTGTAGCTAGAACTCTGTATAAGGAAATGTTGCACTACTCTGCCATGTAGCTAGCTATCTGTATATGGACATTTTGGACTCGTCTGCCATGTAGCTAACTTCCTGTACATGGATATGTGGGACTGAGCTGCCATGAAGGTAGCTCTCTGTATATGAACATATTGGACTTGTCTGCCATGTAGCTAGCTCTATATATATGGACATGTGGGACTCATCAGACATATAGCCAGCTCTCTGTGTATTAACATGTTGGACTCATCTGCCTTGTAGCTAGTCCTCTATATATACACATGTTGGAGTCATTTGCCATGTACCTAACTCTCAGTATATGGACATATTAAACTCATCTGCCATGTTGCTAGAATTCTGTATATGGAAATGTTGCACTACTCTGCCATGTAGCTAGCTCTTTGTATATGGACAATTTGGACTCGTCTGTCATGTAGCTAGCTCTCTGTACATGGATATGTTTGACTAATCTGCCATGTAGGTAGCTCTCTGTATATGAACATATTGGACATGTCTGCCATGTAGCTAATTCTCAGTATATGGAACTATTGGACTCATCATCCATGTAGCCAGATCTCTCTGTATGAACTTATTGGACTCATCTGCCTTCTAGCTAACTCTCAGTATATAGACATGTTGGACTCATGTGCCATGTAGCTAGTTCTCTGTATATGGACATGTTGGACTACTCTCCCATGTAGGTAGCTCACAGTATATAGACAAGTTGGACTCATCTGCCATATAGCTTGAACTCTCTATATGGACATGATGCACTACTCTCCCATGTAGGTAGCTCACAGTATATAGACAAGTTGGACTCATCTGCCATATAGCTTGAACTCTCTATATGGACATGATGCACTACTCTCCCATGTAGGTAGCTCACAGTATATGGACACTTTGCACTCTTCTGCCATGTAGTTAGAACTCTATACAAGGAATTGTTGCACTACTCTCCCAAGTAGCAAGCTCGCTGTATATGGACATTTTTGACTCATCTGCCATGTACCTAGCTCTCTATGCATGGATATGTTGCTGATTTGCCATGTAAGCAGCTCTCTGTATATGAACATTTTGAACTTGTCTGCCATGTAGCTAGCTCTCTGTATATGGACATGTTGGACTCATCAGCCATGTAACAAGCTCTCTGTGACTGAACGTGTTGGACTAATCTGCCTTGTAGCTAGTACTCTAGATATACACATGTTAGACTCATCTGCCATGTAGCTAACTCTCAGCATATGGACATGTTGGACTCATCTGCCATGTAGGTATTACTCTGTACATGCACATGTTTGACTACTCTGCCATGTAGCTAGCTCTCAGAATATGGACACGTTGGACTCATCTGCCATGTAGCTAGAACTCTGTATATGGAAATGTTGCACTATTCTGCCATGTAGCTAGCTCCCTGTATATGGACATTTTGTACTCGTCCGCCAATTAGCTAGCTCTCTGTGCATGGATATGTTGGGCTGATTTGCCATGTAAGTATCTCTCTATATATGAACATATTGGATTTGTCTGCCATGTAGCTACCTATCTGTATATGGACATGTTGTACTCATCAGCCATATAGCCAGCTCTCTTTGTATGAACATGTTGGACTCATCTGCCTTGTAGCTAGTCCCCTATATATACACATGTTGGACTCATCTGTCATGTTGCTAACTCTCAGTATATGGATATGTTGGTCTCATCGGCCATGTAGCTATTACTCTGTACATGGACATGTTAGACTAGTCTGCCATCTTGCTGGCTCTCTGTATAAGGACATTTTGGATTCATCTGCCATGTAGTTTGCTCTCTGTGTATGGATATGTTGGAGTGTTATGCCATATGGGTAGCTCTCTTTATATGAACATATTGGACTTGTCTGCCATGTAGCTAGCTCTCTGTATATGGACATGTGGGACTCATCAGCCATGTTGCCAGCTCTCTCTTTATGAACATGTTTGACTCATCTGCCTTGTAGCTAGTACTCTATATATAAACATGTTGGACTCTTCTGTAATGTAGCCAACTCTCAGTATATGGACATGTTGGACTCATCTGCCATGTAGCTTGAACTCTTTATATGGAAATGTTGCACTTCTTTGCCATGTAGCTAGTTCTCTATATATGTCCATGTACAGAGAGCAAGCTACATGGCAGAGTAGTCCAACATGTCCATATGCAGAGTTCTAGCTACATGGCAGATGAGTCCAACATGTCCATATACTGAGAGTTAGCTACACGGCAAATCATTCCAACATGTGTATATAAAGAGGACTAGCTACAAGGCAGATGAGTCCAGCATGTTCATGCAGAGAGAGCTGGTTACTTGGCTGATGACTCCAAAATGTCCATATGCAGAGAGTTAGCTTCATGGCAGACAAGTCCAATATGATCATATACTGAGAGCTACATACATGGCAGATTAGTAACTAGAACTCTTTTTATGGACATTTTGGATGAGTCTACATTGTAGCCAGCTCTCGGTATTTGGACTCTGAACATGGAAATGTTGCACTACTCTGCCAGGTAGATAGCTCTCTGTATATGGAAATTTTGGATTCATCTGCACTGTAGCTAGCTCTCTGTGCATGGATTTGTTGGACTGATTTGCCATGTAGGTAGCTCTCTGTATATGAACATATTGGTCTTGTCTGCCTTGTAGCTAGCTCTCTGTATATGGACATGTTGGTCTCATAAGCCATGTAGCCATATTTCTCTGTTGAACATGTTGGACTCATATGCCTTGTAGCTAATCCTCTATATATACACATGTAGGACTCTTCTGCCATGTAGCTAACTCTCAATATATGGACATGTTGGACTTATCTGCCTTGTAGCTAATACTCTATAGAAGGACATGTTGGACTACTCTGCCATGTACCTAGCTCTCTGCATATGGACATTTTGAACTCGACTGCCATGTAGCTAGCTCCCTGTGCATGGATACATGGGACTGATCTGCCATATAGGTAGCTCTGTATGTGAACATATTGGACTTGTCTGCTATGTAGCTAGCGCTCAGTATATGGATATGTTGGACTCATAAGCCAAGTAGACAGCTTTCTGTGTCTGAACATGTTGGACTCATCTGCCTTGTAGTTTGCCCTCTAAATATACACATGTTGGACTCATCTGCCATGTAACTAGCTCTCTGTGCAAGGATATGTTGGACTGATCTGCCATGTAGGTAGCTCTCTATAAATGAATATATTGGACTTGTCTGCCATTTAGCTAGCTGTCTGTAAATGGACATGTGGGTCTCATCACCCATATAGCCAGCTCTCTCTGTAACAACATGTTGGACTCATCTGCCTTGTTGCTAGTCCTCTATACATACACATGATGCAATCATCTCCCATGTAACTAACTCACTGTATATGGACATGTTGGACGCATCTGCCATGTATCTACTAATTTGTACATGGACATGTTGGACTACTCTGTCATGTATCTACCTCTCAGTATATGGACACATTGGACTCTTTTCCATATAGCTAGAACTCTGGAAATGGAAATGTTGCACTACTCTGCATACTCTGAGTATGAACATGTTGGACTCATCTGTCTTGTAGTTAGCCCTCTAAAATAAACATGTTTGACTCATCTGCCATGTAGCTATCTCTCAGTATATGGACATGCTGGACTCATCTGTCATTTAGCTTGAACTCTGTACATGGATATGTTGGACTACTCTGTCATGTAGCTAGCTCTCTCTATATGAACACATGGGATTCACCTGTTATGCAGCTAGAACTCTGTATAAGGAAACGTTGCACTATTCTGCCATATAGCTAGTGCTCTGTATTTGGACATTTTGGACTCGTATGCTAGGTATCTAGCTCTCTGTGCGTGGATATGTTGGAGTGATCTGCCATGTAGGTAGCTTTCTGTATATGAACATATTGGAGTTGTCTACCATGTAGCTTGCTCTCAGTATATGGACATCTTGTACTCATCAGCTGTGTAGCCAGCTCTCTGTGTATTAACATGTTGGACTCATCTGCCTTGTAGCTAGTCCTCTTTATATACACATGTTTGAATCATTTACCATGTAACTAACTCTCAGTATATGGACATGTTGAACTCATCTGCCATGTTGCTAGAATTCTGTATATGGAAAAGTTGCACTACCCTGCCATGTAGCTAGCTCTCTGCATATGTACATTTTGGACTCGTCTGCCATGTAGCTAGCTCTCTGTGCATGGATATGTTGGAGTGTTATGCCATGTAGGTAGCTCTCTGTATATGGACATGTGGGACTCATCATCCATGTAGCCAGCTCTCTCTGTATGATCATGTTGGATTCATCTGCCTTGTAGATAGTCCTCTATATATAAACATGTTGGACTCGTCTGTAATATAGCTAACTCTCAGTATATGGACATGTTGGACTCATCTGCCATGTAGCTTGTACTCTTTTTATGGAAATGTTGCACTTCTCTGCCATGTAGCTAGTTCTCTATATATGGTCATTTTGGATTCGTCTGCCATGTAGCTAGCTCTCTGTGCATGGATATGTGGGACTGTTCTGCCGTGTAGGTAGCTCTCTGTATATGAACATATTGGACTTGTCTGCAATGTAGCTAGCTTTCTGTATATAGACATGTTGGACTCATCACCCATGTTGCCAGCTCTTACTTAATAATATGTTGTACTCATCTGCCTTGTAGCTAGTCCTCTAAATATATACTTGTTGGACTCATCTGCAATGTAGCTAACTCTCAGCATATGGACATGTTGGACTCATGTGCCATGTAGCTAGTACTCTGTATATGGACATGTTGGGCTGCTCTGCCATGTACCTAGCTCTCATTATATGGACACATTGGACTACTCTGCCATGTAGCTCGCACTCTGTATATGGAAATGTTGCACTACTCTGCCATGCTGCTAGCTCTCTGTATATGGATATGTTGAACTCGTCTGCCATAGCTAGCTCTCTGTGCATGGATATGTTGGACTGATCGCCATGTAGGTAGCTCTCTGTATATGAACATATTGGACTTGTCTGTCATGTAGCTAGCTCTCAGTATATGGACAAGTTGGACTCATCAGCCATGTAGCCAGCTCTCTCTTTATGAACATGTGGCAAACATTTGCCTTGAAGCCTGTCTTAAAAATATACACATGTGTTTCTCATCTGCCATGTAGCCAACTCTCAGTATATGGATATGTTGGGCTCGTCTGCCATATAACTAGTACTCTGTATATGGACATGTTGAACTACTGTGCCATGTAGCTGGCTCTCAGTATATGAACACTTTGGACTCATCTTTCATGTAGCTAGAACTCTGTATATGGAAATGTTGCACTACTTTGCCATTTAGCTAGCTCTGTGTATATGGACATTTTGGACTCATCTGCCATATAGCCAGCTCTCTGTATATTGACATGTTGGACTCATTAGCCAAGTTGCTAGTACTCTATATATGGACATGTTGGACTACTCTGCCATGTAGCTCACTCTCTGTGCATGGATATGTTGAACTGACCTGCCATGTACGTAGCTCTCTGTAAATGAACATATTGGACTTGTCTGCCATATAGCTAGCTCTCTATATATGGACATGTGGGTCTCATCAGCCATATAGCCAGCTCTCTATGTAACAACATGTTGGACTCATCTGTCTTGTAGCTAGTCCTCTATATATTCATATGATGCACTCATCTGCCATGTAACTAACTCTCGTATGTGGATATGTTGGACTCATCTCACTTGTAGCTACTTATCTGTACATGGACATGTTGGACTACTCTGTCATGTAGCTACCTCTCAGTATATGGACACATTGGACTCTTTTCCATGTAGCTAGAACTCTGTATATGGAAATGTTCCACTGCTCTGCCATGTAGCTAGCTCTCTGTATATTGACATTTTGAACTCATCTGCCATGTAGCTAGCTCTCAGTATAGGATATGTTGTACTCATCAGCCATGTAGCCAGCTCTCTGTGTAGGAACATGTTGGACTCATCTGCCTTGTAGCTAGCCCTCTAAAATACACATGTTGGACTCATCTGCCATGTAGCTAACTCTCAGTATATGGACATGTTGGAC
>NW_006408814.1:2633509-2638805 GCF_000296735.1 Chrysochloris asiatica | reverse complement strand
GTATATGGACATGTTGGACTCATCTGTCATGTAGCTAGTACTCTGTACATGGATATGTTGGACTACTCTGCCATGTAGCTATCTCTCTGTATAAGGACATTTTTTACTCGTCTGCTATATAACTAGCTCTCTGTGCATGGATATGTTGGACTCATGTACCATGTAGGTAGCTCTCTGTATATGAGCATATTCGACATATCTGCCATGCAGCTAATTCTCAGTATAAGGACCTGTTGGATTCATCAGGCATGTAGCGAGCTCTCTCTGTATGAACATGTTGGACACATCTGCCTTCTAGCTAACTCTCAGTATGTAGACATGTTGGACTCATGTGCCATGTAAGTAGTACTCTGTATATGGACATGTTGGACTACTCTGCCATGTAGCTAGCTCTCAGTATATGGACACGTTGGACTCTTCTGACATGTAGTTAGAACTCTGTACATAGAGATGTTGCACTACTATGTCATGTAGCTATCTCTCTGTATATGGACATTTTCGACTTGTCTGCCATGTAGCTAGCTCTCTATGCATGGATATGTTGGGCTGATCTGCCATGTAGGGAGCTCTCTGTATATGAATATTTTGGACTTGTCTACCATGTAGCTCTGTATGTGGATATGTTGGACTAATCAGCCATGTAACAAGCTCTTCGTGACTGAACATGTTGGACTCATCTGCCTTGTTGCTAGTCCTCTATATATACACATGTTAGACTAATCTACCAGGTAGCTAACTCTTAGCATATGGACATGTTAGACTCATATTCCATGCAGCTAGTACTCTGTATATGGACATGTTGGACTATTCTACCATGTAGCTAGTTCTTAGTACATGAATACCTTGGACTTATCTGCCGTGTAGCTAGAACTCTGTATATGCAAATTTTGCATTACTCTGCCATGTAGCAAGCTCCATGTATATGCACATTATGGACTCGTCTGCCAAGTAGCTAGCCCTCTGTGCATGGATATGTTGGACTGATTTGCCATTTAATTAGCTCTCTGTATATGAACATATTGGATTTGTCTGCCATGTAGCTAGCTCTCTGTCTATGGATATGTTGTACTCATCAGCCATGTATCCAGCTCTCTCTGTATGAACATGTTGGATTCATCTGCCTTGTAGCTAGTCCCTTATATATACACATGTTAAATTCATCTGTCATGTAGCTAACTCTCAGTATATGGACATGTTGGTCTCATCGGCCATGTAGCTATTACTCTGTACATGGACATGTTGGACTACTCTGCCATGTAGCTAGCTCTCTGTATAAGGACATTTTTGATTCGTCTGCCATGTAACTCGCTCTCTGTATATGGACATGTGGAACACATCAGCCATGTAGCCAGCTCTCTCTGTATGAACATATTGGACTCATCTGCCTTTTAGCTAGTCCTCTCTATATAAATATGTTGGACTCATCTGTAATGTAGCTAACTCTCAGTATATGGACATGTTGGACTCATCTGCCATGTAGCTTGAACACTTTATATGGAAATGTTGCACTTCTCTGCCATGTAGCTAGCTCTCTATATATGGTCATTTTAGATTCATCTGCCATGTAGCCAACTCTCTGTGCATGAATATGTAGGACTGTTCTGCCATGTAGGTAGCTCTCTGTATATGAACATATTGGACTTGTCTGAAATGTAGCTAGCTCTCTGTATATAGACATGTTGGACTCATCACCCATGTTGCCAGCTCTTTCTTAATAACAAGTTGTACTCATCTGCCTTGTAGCTAGTCCTCTAAATATATACTTGTTGGACTCATCTGCAATGTAGCTAACTCTCAGCATATGGACATGTTGGACTCATGTGCCATGTAGATAGTAATCTGTATTTGGACATGTTGAACTACTCTGCCATGTAGCTGGCTCTCAGTATATTAACACGTTGGACTCATCTTTCATATAGCTAGAACTCTCTATACGGAAATGTTACACTACTCTGCCATTTAGCTAGCTCTGTGTATATGGACATGTTGAACTACTCTGCCATATTGCTAGCTCTCTGTATATTTACATGTTGGACTCGTTAGCCAAGTAGCTAGTACTCTATATATGGACATGTTGGACTACTCTGCCATGTAGCTAGCCCTCTGTCCATGGATATGTTGGACTGACCTGCCATGTACTTAGCTCTCTGTATATGATTATATTGGACTCCTCTGCCATGTAGCTAGCTTGCTGTATATGAACATTTTAGACTCATCAGCCATGAAGCCAGCTCTCCCTCTATGAATATGTTGGCCTCATCTGCCTCGTAGCTAGCCCAATAACTATACACATGTTGGACTCATCTGACATGTATTTAACTCACAGTATATGGACATATTGGATGCATCTGCCATATAGCTAGTACTCTGTTTATGGACATGTTGGATTACTCTGCCATGTAGCTAGCTCACAGTATATGGACACGTTGGAATCATCTATCATGTAGCTAGAACTCTGTATATGATAATGTTGCACTACTCTGCTATGTAGCTAGCTCTCAGTACATGGATATATTGGACAGATCTACCATGTAGGTAGCTCTCTGTATATGAACATATTGGACTTGTATGCCATGTAGCTAGTTCTCTGTGTATGGACATTTTGGACTCATCAGCCATGTTGCCAGCTCTCTGTATGATCATGTTGGAATCATCTGCCTTGTAGCTAATCCTCTATATGTACACATGTTGGACTCATCCACCATATAGCTAACTCTCAGTATATGGACATGTTGGACTCATCTGCCATGTAGCTAGCTCTCTGTGTGTTTATATCTTGGACTGATCTGCCATGTAGATAACTCTCTGTATATGAACATACAGGACTTGTCTGCCATGTAGGTAGCTCTCACTATATGGGCATGTTGAACATCAGCTATGTAGTCAGCTCTCTGTGTATGAACATGTTGGACTCATCTGCCTTGCAGCTTGCCCTCTAAATATACACATGTTGGAAACATCTGCCATGTAGCTAGCTCTCAGTATATGGACACGTTGGATTCATCTGAAATGAAGCTAGTACTCTGTATATGGACATGTTGCACTACTCTGTCATGTATCTAGCTGTCTGTATATGGACATTTTGGACTCGTCTGCCATGTAGCTAGCTAGCTCTCTGTGCATGGATATGTTGGACTGCTCTGCCATGTAGGTAGCTCTCTGTAGATGAACATATAGGACTTGTTTGCTATGTAGCTAGCTCTCAGTATATGGACATGATTAACTCATCACCCTTGTAGCCAGCTCTCTCTGTATGAACATGTTGGACTCGTCTGCCATGTAGCTAGAACTCTGTATATGGACATATTGGACTATGCTGCCATTTAGTTACCTCTCAGTATATGGACATGTTGGATTCATCTGCCATGTAGCTAGAACTCTGTGTATAGAAATGTTGCACTACTCTGCCATGTAGCTAGCTCTCTGTTTATAGACATTTTGGACTCATCTGACATGTACCTAGCTCTCTGTGCATCGATATGTTGGACTATTTTGCCATGTAGGTAGCTCTCTGTGTATGAACATATTAGACTTGCATGCCATGTGGCTGGCTATCAGTACATGAACATGTTGAACTCTTCAGCCATGTAGTCAGCTCTCTATTATGAACATGTTGGACTCATCTGTCTTTTAGTTTTTCCTCTAAATATACACATGTTGGACTCATCTCCCATGTAGCTAAATCTCTGTATATGTCCACATTTCACTCATCTGCCATGTAGCTACTACTCTGTTTATGGACATTTTTGGGAGCCAGCACTGGTGCCATCTAATGATGAAGGTTTAAATGGCCATCATGTTCTTATGATTGGCCTGAAGACAAGTTTCACCTGGCTAAGGTGATGTCAGTTTTCGAGATTAGTTCATTGTAACTAGGACAATCCTGGGAAAAGGGAACTTAAATTGAGCTAAAATTGCGTGATTCTGTGTTGCTATAACAATGCTTATAGTTATGTAATCATATCCTGGTTGATAACCTGGTGGGTATTCTTATTCCTTGTTAATATAGAAAACCTTGCAACTAAGCAATATAACAATGACCTAATGCTAAAAGTCCTGTATAAACCACGTTGCTACAATAAACTATGTCACTGGCCATCAGCCTGTTGATCATTATCTGATTAATTAATCCTCACCTCTCCTTCAAGTAACCCACGCAGTGGTCTGAGCAGGAATCAGACCCCGATATCTGGCACCTACGTGGAGCTCAAATACGAGAGACAATGCGAAGGACCCTCCTGAGGAAATAGGAAGAAAAATGAAACACGTGGACACAAAAAGTAGGAGGGCAATCTGATCAGGTAAGCATGGGGAATAAATGGAGAAAAGCACAGTATATAAATATACTGAGAGAAATGCTGCGCAGCCGAGGTGTAAAAATAGATCTAATCAACTTTGTAAATTTATTGATTTTGTACATACTGTTTGTCCTTGGTTCCCTGAGGATGGTGTAGTTGATGTTAAGTTATGGAATCAGATAGGTCGCCAATTGCAGGAATATTTGCTAAGAATGGCCCCTCCCGGATGCCTGCAGATGTGTTTAGTTTGTGGCGGCTTGTCAGGGATACTTTTGATTTTGGCGGTGATCATCTAGGAAGAAGTTCTCTGAAACCAACTGCTCCACCTCCACCCGTTTACGCTGATTTGCAATCTGTAAATACTTTGAGTGCTAAAAAGGAAAGTGACTCTGACGGAAATGTTGTTTTGTGGCCAGACCCTCCATCCGCCACCATGCCTTCTGTTTATCCAGTTAGTAAAGAGACAGTTAAAGAAGAAGCTCACAGAATTGCTGATATTTATCTACAGCAAAGCCAAAGGGGGGCCACGTTTGAGATGCTTGTGAGAGAAGGGAATTTTCAAACTTTGCAGAAACAAAATGAGTACCCTATGCCTGCCTACACCCAAATTAACCAGTGTGGTTGTAAGGCATGGAAAAGTATTCCCAATACAGGAAAGCAGACCACCGAACTTTCAAAAGCTTGCCAGGGTCCTGATGAGCCTTTTCAGGACTTTGTTTTTTGATTGCTTTGTACAGCTGGTCACATCTTAGGTGACTCTCCTAATTTCTTAAGCCCGAAAGATCAGGCTGAGTTAAAAAAGAAAGCTGCCAAATTACATCAGAGTTATTGGGACTTTCTCTCTCATGAAAGACCTCATTGAATGAATACACCTCCCCATAACTCCACTAAAGGTGTTTAACTCCTGCCCAGCAATGTTACAACTTTAATAATGAAAGGTAGGAGAAAAAGCCGAGAGTTATTTAGAAAAGATTTCTCTAAAATCATCAGTCATTCTA
>NW_006408814.1:2630255-2632815 GCF_000296735.1 Chrysochloris asiatica | reverse complement strand
CTTGCTTGTCAGATATTGGGAATGGGGTTCAACAAATGTTCTTATTTTTGTAAATAATTCTCAATTGTTGGGAAGTCAATCAGAAGTCTTTATACTAAATTCCCTAAATAATTTTCTTTTAGCTTTGTTTAAAGAGGTGTAATCTACTCTCCTTCTAACTCCACTAGTTTAATTCATGATTCATCTGCTTCAGCTATTCTCTACATAGGCACACACACAGAAAATATTAAAACTAAAAAATTACCACATGTCATCATAATTGCAAGTGGATATGTGTAACATTTCTGTCCTACAATGGCACAGACATTACCTGGCCTCAAAGTCAGGCTCAACTTAAAGGCATTTGGAACAACTTCAATATGCAAGCTTTTCATTCACAAATTAGATCCATTAGTCAGCCACACTTACAATCCACCTCCTTAGAACAGGTGGCTGTATCTTCAGTCAATTCTATTAGGAACACAGTCTCAACTAGTTCCTTTTGAACTCTAATCATTAATGCATCTATTTTTGCAATCATACCTATATTAATTTTTTCTTGTCTAAAGTTGACCATTACAGCTGTTCAACAAAAAGTTCGTACGCTTCATTTAAAAAATGGAAAGGGAGGAGATGGTGGAGGCCATGCGAGGAACCCTGAACATGAAGGACCCTAAACAAGCAGGGCCACAATGGGTCCCCCCCTTCTGTAACAAAGGACCCCAAGAAGGATCTCATGTGGGAACACTGCTGTCTATGTCTCTTTCTATTAATCTTTGTTTTAATCAGCTTATTTTTAATTTTCTTGATTTTATAATAAAAATTTTCAATAGAATCTTAGTAAGAAATATATTAGAGATTTAAAACTTGCACTTTCACACCATATTCAATCATGTGTAGTCCTAACTAATGCTTCTCACACTAACAATAACTTTCACCACTAGGAAAGACCAGCTAAAGTTTTTGCCAGTTCAAGTTTAAGATTACATTCAACATTCTGTGTAGTTTCAGTCAAGAGCATTAAGACCTCTAGAAAACTAGCAAAAATGCAATTGAGGGCTAAAGAAATAGTATTAGATCATAAGCAAAAATCTAACTAGATGTTTTGTATGAAAAAGTTGTTCTGTTTCTTCTTAGCTACAAAACTTTTTTATGCTTCTTGTTTTTCTTGTTTAATCAATCATGTTAAACAATTGTGTTGTCAGTTACCATAGCAAATAATGTACATGTTGTGGTTAATGAATCTATAGAAAATTATAGGTGAAGGTAGAAATAGGAGTTAAGATTTAAAAATTATGCTTTAAGGTTAACGTAACATCTTTAGAGCAATGAGGCTTGGTTACAGAAATCAGATATTGTCTAACTATGTAAAGGGGGACAAGAAAGATTTTGATATTCCTGATGTTCTATATTGAAATGATTAATTTGTAAAATTTAGACTACTTTGAAAAGAATGATTAATGGATTGATGGTACAGAGTAGTATAAAAGCTGTTTGAGAAGTTTCATCTAAATTGCACTAGGTGCAAGCTCACTTCATGGGTTGCTGCCCTAAAGCCTAACATGACTTTTTCAATCCTGAAAAGACCAACCTATGTGTTGCTGCCAGTAAACATCTCCCAAGAATGGTATGATGATGTCGGCTTGCAGCTTGTCAATGAATTTACCATGTCGCTTTCTAGATCTAAGTGAGGACTTGGACTTACAGTAATGGGTGTAATGTCTTTTATCACCTTGCTTGTTTCTTTCACCATCACCACCATTGCACTTACTCAAGAAATTCAGAGTGCAGCTACTGTCAACGAGCTGATGGACAATGTTACTTACAACTGGGACCGGCAAGAAAAAAAATTGATCTTGCCATTGAACATCGCCTGAATGGACTGTATGACACTTTTAACTTAATTGGGGATACTTTGGAGAAGGTCATGATTTGGCAACACCTTGCGTGCCATGCTGATTATCGCTCCATTTGTGTGACTAAACTTGTGTACAATGCCTCGGCCTTTACTTGGCCCATAGTGCAAGCCCACCTGCGCGGTGTATGGATTGCTGAGAATATCAGCCGAGAATAGAATGAGTTACATGCACAAATAATTGCTATGCATTATTCTCCCCACCTTGACAGCAAACCTGCTGAAGTAGCTCTCAATTGTGGGGTCCTATTCTAGCTATTAGCATACTTGTCATCTTTGCTTGTCTCCTCCTTCCCTGCCTTCTTCGGATGGCATCCAACCAATATAAGATGCTGTGGAGCCATCTTCAGAGCCTCCAACTAAAGACACTCCCCTGACACATGCAGGATGTGTAGCCAATGACGGGTAAGGATTGGTGGACCCAGTCAACCTAAGACAGAGCCATTGCGTTATGCTGCAATGAGTTTCCATGACGGGTAAGAATGGGGATTCACACTGACCACCTAAGACAGGCAACATCCCTTAAATAAATAAAGAAGGGTGAGATGTCAGGAGCCAGCACTGGTGCCATCTAATGGTGAAGGTTTAGATGGCCATCATGCTCTTATGATTGGCCTGAAGACAAGTTTCACCTGGCTAAGGTGATGTCAGTGATCGAGACTTATT
>NW_006408814.1:2624073-2630155 GCF_000296735.1 Chrysochloris asiatica | reverse complement strand
ATCCTGGTTGATATCCTGGTGGGTATTCTTATTCCTTGTTACTATAGAAAACCTTGTAACTAAGCAATATAACAATGACCTAATGCTAAAAGTCCTATATAAACCACGTTGCTACAATAAACTATGTCACTGGCCATCAGCCTGTTGATCCTTATCTGATTAATTAATCCTCACCTCTCCTTCGAGTAACCCACGCAGTGGTCTGAGCAGGAATCAGACCCCGATAGGACATGTTGGACTCTGCCATATGGCTAGCTCTCAATATATGGAGACACTGGACTCATCTGCCATATAGGTAGAACTCTGTATATGGAAATGTTGCACTACTCTGCCATGTAGCTAGCTCTCAATATATGGACATTTTGGACTCGTCTGCCAGGTAGCTACCTAGCTCTCTGTGCATGAATATGTTGGACTGCTCTGCCTTGTAGGTATCTCTCTGTAGATTAACTTAATGAACTTTTCTGCCATGTAGCTAGCTCTCTGTATATGGACATGTTGGACTCATCAGCCTTGCAGCCAGCTCTATCTGTTTGAACATGTTGGACTCATCTGCCTTGTAGCTAGTCCTCTATATATACATAAGTTGGACTCATCTGCCATGTAGGAAGCTCTCAGTACGTGGACACGTTGGACCCATCTGCAATGTAGCTAGAACTCTGTGCATGGAATTGTTGCACTACACTGCCATATAACTAACTATCTGTATATGGACATTTTGGACTCGTCTGCCTTGTAGATAGCTCTCTGTGCATGTATATGTTGGACTGATCTACCATGTAGGTAGCTCTCCGTACATGAACATATTGGACATGTCTGCAATGTAGCTAGCTCTCTGTATATGGACATGTGGGACTCATCCGCCATATAGCCAGCTCTCTCTGTATAAACATGTTGGACTCATCTGCCTTGTAGCTAGTACTCTATATATACACATGTTGGACTCATCTTCCATTTAGCTAACTCTCAGTATATGGACATGTTAGACTCATCTGCCTTATAGCTAGAATTCTGTATATGGAAATGTTGCATTACTGTGCCATGTAGCTAGCTCTTTGTATATGGACATTTTGGACTCGTCTGCCATGTAGCTAGCTCTCTGTTCATGGATATGTTGGACTGATCTGCCATGTGCATAGCTCTCTGTATATGAACATATTGGACTTGTCTGCCATGTAGCTAGCTCTCTGGATATGGACATTTTGGACTCATCAGCCATGTAGACTGCTCTCTCTGAGTCATCATTTTGGACTCATATGCCTTGTAGCTAGTCCTCTATATATACACATGTTGGACTCTTCTGCCATATAGCTAACTCTCAGTATATGGACATGTTGGACTCATCTGCCATGTAGCTAGTACTCTGTATATGGACATGTTCCACTACTCTGCCAAGTAGCTCGCTCTCAATACATGGACACGTTTGACGCATCTGCCATGTAGCAAGCTCTCAATATATGTACACTTTGGACTCATCTACCATTTAGCTAGAAATCTGTATATGGAAATGTTGCACTAGTCTGCCATGTAGCTAGCTACTGTATATGGACATTTTGTACTCGTCTGCCATGTAGCTTGCTCTCTGTGCATGGATATGTAGGACTGATCTACCATGTAGGTATCTCTCTGTATATGAACATATTGGACTTGTCTGCAATGTAGCTAGCTCTCTGTATATGGACAGATGGGACTCATCAGACATATAGCCAGCTCTCTCTGTATGAACATTTTGGACGCATCTGCCTTGTAGCTAGTCCTCTACATATACACATGTTGGACTCATCTGCCATTTAGCTAACTCTCAGTATATGGACATGTTAGACTCATCTGCCTTATAGCTAGAACTCTGTATATGGAAATGGTGCACTACTATGCCATGTAGCTAGCTCTTTGTATATGGACATTTTGGACTCATCTGCCAAGTAGCTAGCTCTCTGTTCATAGATATGTTGGACTGATCTGCCATGTACATAGCTCTCTGTATATGAACATATTGGACTTGACTGCCATGTAGCTAGCTAACTGTGCATGGATACGTAGGACTGATCTGCCATGTAGGTAGCTCTCTGTATATCGACGTGTTGAACACATCAGCCATGTAGTCAGCTCTCTGTGTATGAACATGTTAGAGTCATCTGACTTACAGCTTGTCCTCTAAATATACACATATTGGACACATCTGCCATGTAGATAACTCTCCGTATATGGACACATTGCACTCATCTGCCATGTAGCTAGTACTCTGTATATGGACATGTTGGACTACTCTGTCATGTAGCTAGCTCTTAGTATATGGACATGTTGGACTCATCTGCCATGTAGCTAGAACTCTGTATATGGACATGTTGGAATACTCAGCCATATAGACATCTCTCTCTGTATGAACATGTTGGAATCGCATGGCAGATGTTGGACTCATCTGCCATGTACCTTGTACTCTGTATATGGATATTATGGTCTACTCTGCCATGTAGATACTTCTTAATATATGGACAAGTTGGACTCATCTGCCATGTAGCTAGAGCTCTTTATATGGAAATGTTGCACTACTCTACCATGAAGCTAGCTCTCTGTATAAGGACATTTTGAACTCGTCTGCCATGTAGCTAGCTCTCTGTGCATAGATATGTTGGAGTTATCTACCATGTAGGTAACTGTATATGAACATATGGGACTTGTCTGCCATGTAGCTAGCTCACAGTATATGGACACGATGGGCTCATCTGCCATGTAGCTAGAACTCTATATATGGAAATGTTGCACTACTCTGCAATGTAGATATCTATCTGTATAAGGACATTTTGTACTTGTCTGCCATGTAGCTAAATCTGTGTGCATGGATATGTTGCACTGATCTGTCCTGTTGGTAGCTCTCTATATATGGACGTATTGGACTCACCAGCCATGTAGCCAGCCTCTCTGTATTAATATGTTCGACTCCTCGGCCTTGTAGCTAGCCCTCTAAATATACACATGTTGGACTCATCTGGCATGTAGAAAGCTCTCAGTATATGGGCATGTTGGACTCATCTGCCATATATCTAATACACTGTATATGGACATGTTGGACTACTCTGCAATGTAGCTAGCTCTCAGTATATGAACATATTGGACTGATCAGGCATGTAGCCAGCTCTCTCTGTATGAACATGTTTGACTCATCTGCCTTGTATCTAGCCCTCTAAACATACATATGTTGGACTCATCTTCCATATAGCGAGATCTCTGTATATTGACATTTTGGACTCATCTGCCATGTAGCTAACTCTCTGTACGTGGATATGTTGGATTGATCTGCCATGTAGCTACCTCCTTGTATATGGACATATTGGACTCATTAGCCATGTAGCTAGAACTCTGTATATGGAAATATTGCACTACTCTGCCATGTAGCGATCTATCTGTATATGGACATTTTGGACTCGTCTGCCATGTAGCTAGCTCTATGTGCATGGATATGTTGGATTGATTTACCATGCACATAGTTCTCTTTATACGAACATATTAGACTTGTCTGCCAGGTAGCTATCTTTCTGTATATGGACATGTGGGACTCATCCACCATATAGCCAGCTCTCTCTGTATGAACATGTTGGACTCATCTGCCTTGTAGCTAGTCCTCTATATATACACATGTTGAACTCAACTGCCATGTAGCTAACTGTCAGTATATGGACATGTTGGACTCATCTGCCATGTAGCTATTACTCTGTATATGGACATGTTGGACTACTCTGCCATGTAGCTCGCTCTCAGTACATGGACACGTTGGACTCATCTGCCATGTAGCTAACTCTCCGTATATGGACACATTGCACTCATCTGCCATGTAGCTAGTACTCTGTATATGAACATATTGGACTACTCTGCCATGTAGCTCGCTCTCAGTACATGGACACATTGCACTCATCTGCCATGTAGCTAGTACTCTGTATATGGACTTTTTGGATTACTCTGCCATGTAGCTAGCTTTCAGTATATGGACGCATTGGACTCTTCTGCCATGTAGCTAGTACTCTGTATATGGAAATGTTGCACTACTCTGCCATGTAGCTAGCTCTCTTTATATGGACATTATGGACTTGTCTGCCATGTATCTTCCTCACTAGCTCTCTGTGCATGTATATGATGCATTGATCTGCCATGTAGTTAGCTTTGTGTATATGAACATATTGGACTTGTTTGCCATGTATCTAGCCCTCAGTATATGGACATGATGGACTCATCAGCTATGTAGCCAGCTCTCTGTGTATTAATATGTTCGACTCATCTGCCTTGTCGCTAGCCCTCTAAATATACACATGTTGGAATCATCTGCCATGTAGCTAACTCTCACTATATGGAAATGTACGAATCATCTGCCATGTAGCTAGTACTCTGTATATGGAATGTGGGACTACTCTGCCATGTAGCTAACTCTTAGTATATGGACACGTTGGACTCATCTGCCATGTAGCTAGAACTCTGTTGAAATGTTGCACTACTCTGCCATGTAGCTAGCTCTCTGTGCATGGATATGTTGGACTGATCTGCCATGTAGGTAGCTCTCTGTGCATGAAAGTTGAATTGATCTGTCATGTATGTAGCTCTGTGTATACAAATATATTGGACTTGTCTGCCATGTAGCTTGTACTCTGTACAAGGACATGTTAGACTATTCTGCCATGTAGCTGGCTCTCAGTATATGGATATTTTGGTCTCGTCTACCATGTAGCAATCTCTCTGTGCATGGATAAATTGGACTGATCTGCCATGTATGTAGCTCTCTGTATATTACCATATTGGACTTGTCTGCCATGTATCTTCCTCACTGTATATGGAAATGTTGAACTCATCAGCCATGTAGTCAGCTCCATCTGTATGAACATGTTGGACTCATCGTTCTTGTAGCTTGCTATCTACATATATAAATGTTGGACTACTCTGTTATATAGCTCACTCTCAGTATATGGACACGTTGGACTCATCTGCTGTGTAGCTAGAATTCTGAATATGGAAATGTTGGACTATTCCATATAGCTAGCTCTCAGTATATGGACACATTGGACTCATGTGCCATGTAGCCAGCCTCTGTATATGTAACTGTTGCACTGCTCTGCCATGTAGCTAGCTCTCTGTATATGGACATTTTGGACTCGTCTGGCATATAGCTAGCTCTCTGTGCATGGATATGTTGGACTGTTATGCCATGTAGGTAGCTCTCTCTATATGAACATACTGGATTCATCTGTGATATAGCTAGTTCTCTGCATATGGACATATTGGACTCATCAGCCATGGAGCCAGCTTTCTCGGTATTAACATGTTGGACTCATCTTCCTTGGAGGTAGTCCTCTATATATACACATGTTGGACTCATCTTCCATGTAGCTAACTCTCAGGATATGGACATGTTGGACTTATCTGCCATGTAGCTAGTACTCTGTATATGGACCTGTTGGACAGTATAGGGACACGTTGGACTGATCTGCCATGTAGCTAGAACTCTGTATATGGAAATGTTCCACTACTCTGCCATGTAGCTAGCTCTCTGTATATGGACATTTTGAACTGTTCTACCATGTAGCTAGCTCTGTGTGTGGATATGTTGGACTGATCTGCCATGTAGGTAGCTCTCTGTATAGGAATAATTTACTTGTCTATCATGTAGATAGCTCTCTGTATATGTACATGTGGGACTCATCAGGCATGTAGCACTCTCTCTATATATAAACATGTTGGTCTCATCTGCCTTGTAGCTAGTCCTCTATATATACACATGTTTGTCTCATCTGCCTTGTATCTAGTCCTCTATATATACACATGTTGGTCTCATCTGCCTTGTAGCATGTTGTTGTTGTCAGGTGCAATCGAGTCGGAACCGACTCATAGCGAACCCATGCACAGCAGAACGAAACAATGTTTGATCCTGGGCCAACCTCACTACCACCGCCACACCTGAGTCCATCATTGATGCCACCTGGCTGATCCATCTCGTTGGGGGTCTTCCTCTTCCTCTCTGACCCTCCACCCTACCCAGCATGACATCCTTCTCCAACGATTGTTTCCTCCGGACAATATGTCCCAAGTAGGAGAGACGAAG
>NW_006408814.1:2597987-2620483 GCF_000296735.1 Chrysochloris asiatica | reverse complement strand
CCTGCAAATTCCCCAGCTATAAACCCTCCGAACCTCCAAACATACCTTTATATTTGTTACAGAGTTCCAACACCAACTCATGAGTCCTCCTGACCCGGTATTCCGTGTTGTTGTTGACCGAGCTCCTCACTACACATCCACCCAATCTGCCATCTTCAAGGAAGTTCTGGTGGTGTAGTGGTTAAACAAACAAACAAACAAACAAAAACAAAACAAAAAAAACTGGTTGCGAACTCGCGGTCAGCAGCTCAAATCCTCCAGGCCCTCCACGTGAGAGAGATGAGGCTTTCCGCAACTTGCAGTTAAACAGCCTTGTGGCTCAGTATTCCGTGTTGTTGTTGGAGCTTCACACTACACGTCTCGCTACTGCTCGAAGTTCTCGCTGCTGCTTGAAGTTCTCGCTGCTGCTCGAAGTTCTCGCTGCTGCTCGAAGTTCTCGCTTTTACCCAGTCTAGTACTCTGTATTTGGACATATAGGACTCATCTGCCTTGTAGGTAGAACTCTAAATACGCACGTGTTCGACTCATCTGCCATGTAGCTAACTCTCAGTATATAGACATGTTGGACTCATCAGCCATGTACCTAGTACTATGTATATGGACATGTTGGAATACTCTTACATGGTGCCAGTTCTCATTATATGGACACATTGGACTCATCTGTCATGCAGCTGGAACTCTGTATAAGGAAATATAGCACTACTCTGCTAGGTAGCTAGTTCTCTGTATACGGACATTTTGGATTAGTCTGACCTGTAGCTAGCTGTCTGTGCATGGATATGATGGACTGATCTGTCATGCAGGTAGCTCCCTGTATATGAACATATATGACTTGTCTGCCATGTAGCTAGCTCTCTGTATATGGACATGTTGGACTAATCAGCCATGTAGCCAACTCTCTCTGTATGAACATGTTGGACGCATATGCCTTGTAGCTAATCCTCTATATATAAACATGTTGGACTCATCCACCATGTAGCTATCTCTCAGTATATGGACAGGTTGGATTCATCTGCAATGTAGCTAATACTCTATATAAGGACATGTTGGACTACTCTACCATGTAACTAGCTCTCAGTATATGGACATGTTGAACTCATTTGCCATGTAGCTAGAACTCTGTATATGGAAATGTTGGACTACCCTGCCATGTAGCTAGCTCTCTGTATATGGATATTTTGAACTTGTCTGCCATGTAGGTAGCTCTCTGTGCATGGATATGTTGGACTGATCTGCCATGTAGTTACTTCTCTGTATATGAACATATTGGAATTGTCTACCATGTAGCTAGTTCTCAGTATATGGACATGTTGGACTCATCAGTCATGTAGCAACTACTCTGAATATGGTCATGTTGGACTACTCTGCCATGTATCTAGCTCAACCTATATGTACACATTGGACTCTTCTGCAATGTAGCTAGAACTCTGTATATGGAAATGGTGCACTACTCTGCCATGTAGCTTGCTCTCTGTATATGGACATGTTGGACTCATCAGCCATGTAGATAGTACTCCGTATATGGTCATGTTGGATTACTCTGCCATGTAGCTAGCATTCAGTATATGGACACGTTGGACTCATTTTCCATGTATATAACTATCTATATGCAACTCTGTATATAGAAATGTTGCACAACTCTGCCATGTAGCTATCGCTCTGTATATGGACATTTTGGACTCATCTGCCATGTAGCTAGCTCTCTGTACATGGGTATGTTGGACTGATCTGCCATGTAAGTGGCTCTCTGTATATAAACATATTGGACTTGTCTGCCATGTAGCTAGCTCTCTGTATATGGACATGTGGAACTTATCAGCCATATAGCCAGTTCTCTATGTAAGAAAATGTTGGACTCATCTGCCTTGTAGCTAGTACTCGATATATACACATGATGCACTCATCTGCCATGTAGCTTCCTCTCAGTATATGGACATGTTGGACACATCTGTCATTTAGCTAGTACTCTGTATATGGAAATGTTGCACTACTCTACCATGTAGCTAGCTCTCTGTATATGGACATTTTGGACTCGTCTGCCATATAGCTAGCTCTCTGTGCATGGATATGGTGAACTACTCTGACATGTAGCTAGCTCTCAGTATATGGAAACATTGGACTCATCTACCATGTAGCTAGAACTCTGTATGTGGAAATGTTGCACTTTTCTGCCATGTAGCTAGATCTCTGTATTTGCACATTTTGGAGCCGTCTGCCATGTAGCTAGCTCTCTGTACATGGGTATGCTGGACTGATCTGCCATGTAAGTAGCTCTCTGTATATAAACATATTGGACTTGTCTGCCATGTAGCTAGCTCTCTGTATATGGACATGTGGAACTTATCAGCCATATAGCCAATTCTCTATGTAAGAACCTGTTGAACTCATCTGCCTTGTAGCTAGTACTCGATATATACACATGATGCACTCATCTGCCATGTAGCTTCCTCTCAGTATATGGACATGTTGGACGCATCTGTCATTTAGCTAGTACTCTGTATATGGACATGTTAGACTACTCTGCCATGTAACTAGCTCTCTGTACATGGATATGTTGGACTGAACTACCATGTACGTAGCTCTTTGTATATGAACATATTGGACTTGTCTGCCATGTACCTAGTTCTCTGTATATGGACAAGTTGGACTCATCAGGTATGTAGCCAGCTCTCTCTGTATGAACATGTTGGACTCATCTGCCTTGTAGCTAGTCCTTGATATATACACATGTTGGACTCGTATGCCATGTAGCTAACTCTCAGTATATGGACATTTTGGACTCATCTGCCCTGTAGCTAGTACTCTGTACATGGACATGTTGGACTACTCTGTTATGTAGCTAGCTCTCAGTATATTGAAACATTGGACTCATCTCCCATGTAGCTTGAACTCTGTATATGGAAATGTTGCACTATACTGTCAGGTAGCTAGGTCTCTGTATATGGACATTTTGGATTTGTCTGCCATGTAACTAGCTCTCTGTGCATGGATATGTTGGACTGATCTGCCATGTAGTTAGCTCTCTGTATATGAACATATTGGACTTGTCTGCCATGTAGCTAGTTCTCTGTGTATGGACATGATGGACTCATGAGACATGTAACCAGCTCCCAGTGTATGAACATGTTGCACTCATCTGCCTTGTAGCTACTCCTCTATATATACACGTGTTAGACTCATCTGCCATGTAGCAAACTCTCAGCATATGGACATGTTGGACTTATCTGCCATGTAGCTAATACTCTGTATATGAACATGTTGGACTCATCTGGCTTGTAGCTAGCCCTCTAAATATACGCATGTTGGACTCATCAGCCATGTATCTAACTCTCAGTTGATGGACATGTTGGACTCTTCTGCCATCTAGCTAGTACTCTGTATATGGACATGCTGGACTACTCTGCCATGTAGCTAGCTCTCAGTACATGGACATGTTGGACTCAACAACCATGGAGTTAATACTCTGTATATGGACATGTTGGAATACTCTGACATGTAACTAGCTCTCAGTATATGGACACGTTGGACTCATCTGTCATGTAGCTAGAACTCTGTTTATGGAAATGTTGCACTACACTGCCAGGTAGCTAGCTCTCTGTATATGGACATTTTGGATTCGTGTGCCATGTAACTAGCAATCTGTGCATGGATATGTTGGACTGATCTGCCATGTAGGTACCTCTTTGTATATGAACATATTGGACTTGTCTGCCATGTAAGTAGCTCTATGTATATGAACATATTGGACTTGTCTCCCATGTAGGTAGCACTCAGAGTATGGACATGTTGGACTTATCAGCCATGTAGCCACCTCTCTCTGTATGAACATGTTGGGCACATATACCTTGTAGCTAATCCTCTATATATGTACATGTTGGACTCATCTGCCATGTAGCTAACTCTCAGTATAGGGACATGTTGGATTTATCGGCCATGTAGCCTATACTTGATATATGGAAATGTTGCACTAGTCTACCATGTAGCTAGCTCTCTGTATGTGGACATTTTGGACTCGTCTGCCATGTAGCTAGCTCTCTATACGTGGATATGTTGGACTGATCTGCCATGTAGCCACCTCTCTCTGTATTAACATGTTGAACTCATATACCTTGTAGCTAATTCTCTATATATGCACATGTTGGACTCATCTGCCATGTAGCTATCTCCCAGTATAGGGACATGTTGGATTTATTGGTCATGTAGCTAATACTCGATATGGACATGTTGGACAACTCTGCCTTGTAGCTGGCTCTCAGTGTATGGACATGTTGGACTCATCTTCCATGTAGCTTGAACTCTGTATGTGGAAATGTTGCAATACTCTACCTTGTAGCTAGCTTTCTGTATATGGACATTTTGGACTCGTCTGCCATGTAGCTAGCTCTCAGCATATGGACATGTTTTACGCATCAGCCATGTAGCCAGCTCTCTGTGTATGAACATGTTGGCCTCATCTGCCTTGTAGGTAGCCCTCTAAAATACATATTTTGGACTCATCTGCCATGTAGAGAACTCTCAGTATATGGACATGGTGGGCTCATCAGCCACGTAGCTAGTACTGTGTATATGGACATGTTGGACTACTCTGACATGTA
Organism: Chrysochloris asiatica; assembly: GCF_000296735.1. Classification (NCBI taxonomy): domain Eukaryota; kingdom Metazoa; phylum Chordata; class Mammalia; order Afrosoricida; family Chrysochloridae; genus Chrysochloris; species Chrysochloris asiatica. The sequence continues at coordinate 2,615,888 of NW_006408814.1, read as the reverse complement.
ACTAGCTCTCAGTATATGGACACGTTGGACTCATCTGTCATGTAGCTAGAACTCTGTATATGGAAATGTTGCACTACACTGCCAGGTAGCTAGCTCTCTGTATATGGACATTTTGGATTTGTCTGCCATGTAACTAGCTCTCTTTGCATGGATATGTTGGACTGATCTGCCACGTAGGAAGCTCCCTGTATATGAACATATTGGACTTATCTGCCATGAAGGTAGCTCTCTGGATATGAACATATTGGACTTGTTGGCCATGTAGCTAGCTCTCACTATATGGATATGTTGGACTCACCAGCCATGTAGCCAACTCTCTCTGTATGAACATGTTTGGCACATATACCTTGTTAATCCTCTATATATGCACTTTTTGGACCCATCTGCCATGTAGCTAATGCTCAGTATAGGGACATGTTGGATTTATCTGCCCTGTAGCTAATACTCGATATATGGACATATTGGACAAGTCTGCCATGTAGCTAGCTCTCTGTATATGGACATTTTGGACTTGTCTGCCATGTAGCTAGCTCTCAGTATATTGACATGTTGGACTCATCAGCCATGGAGCCAGCTCTCTCTCTCTTTGAACATTTTGGACTCATCTTCTTTGTAGCTAGCCCTCTAAAAATACATGTGTTGGACTCATCTGTCATGTATCTAACTCTCAGTATATGGACATGTTGGACTCATCAGCTATGTAGAGAGTTCCTAGTATATGGACATGTTGTACTCATCAGCCATGTAGCCAGCTCTCTGTGTATGAATATGTTGGACTCATCTGCCTTGTAGCTAGCCCTCTAAATATACACATGTTGGACTCATCTGCCAACTAGCTGACTCAGTATATGGACAATTTGGACACATCAGCCATGTAGTTAGTACTCTGTGTATGAATATGTTTGACTACACTGCCATGTAGCTAGCTCTCAATATATGGACACATTGTACTCATCTGTCATGTAGCTAGAACTATGTATATGGAAATGTTGCAGTACTCTGCCATGTAGTTAGCTCTCTGTATATGGATATTTTTGACTTGTTTGCCATGATGCTAGCTCTCTGTGCATGGATAGGTTGGACTGATCTGCCATGTAGCTAGCTCTCTGTATATGGACATTTTGTACTAGTCTGACATGTAGCTAACTCTCTGTGCATGGATATGTTGGACCTATCTGCCATGAAAGTAGATCCCTGTATATAAACATATTGGACTTGTCTGCCATGTATCTAGCTATCTGTATATGGACACGTTGGACTCATCAGCTATCTTGTTAGCTCTCACTTTATGAACATGTTGGACTCATCTGTCTTGTAGCTAGTCCACTGTATAAAAACACGTTGGACTTACCTGCCATGTAGCTAACTCTCAGTATATGGACATGTTGCACTCATCTGCCATGTAGCCATTACTCTGTATATGGACATGTTGTATTACTCTGCTATGTAGGTAGCTCTCAGTATATGAATATATTGGACTTGTCTGCAATGTAGCTGGCTCTCTCTATATGGACATGTTGAAGTCATCAGCCATGTAGCCAGCTCTCTCTGTATGAATATGTTGGCCTCATCTGCCTTGTATCTAGTCCTCTATATATACACATGTTGGACTCATATGCCATGTAGCTTGCCTCAGTATATGGACACGTTTGACTCATCTCCCATGTAGCTACAACCCTGTATATGGAAATGTTGCACTACTCTGCTATGTATCTAGCTCTCTGTATATCGACATCTTTGACTCGTCTGCCATGTAGCTATATCTCTGTGCATGGATCTGTTGGACTGATCTGAGAAGTAGGAAACTCTCTGTATATGAACATATTGGACTTTTCTGCCATGTAGCTAGCTATCTGTATATGGACATGTTGGACTCATCAGCCATGTAGCCAGCCCTCTCTATATGAACATGTTGAATTCATCTGCCTTGTAGCTGCTCCTCTATATATTCCCATGTTGGACTCATCTACCTTGTAGCTACTACTTTGTTTATGGAAATGTTGCACTACTCTGCCATGTAGATACCTCTCTGTATATGGACATTTTTGACTCGTCTGCCATGAAGCTAGTTCTCTATGCATGTGTATGATGGACTACTCTGCCATGTAGCTAGCTCTCAGTATATGGACATGTTGGAGTCATCAGCAATGTAGCCAGCTCTCTCTGTATGAACATATTGGACTCATCTGTCTTGTAGGTAGTCCCCTATATATACACATGTTGGATTCATCTGCCATGTATCTAACTCTCAATATATGATCATGTTGGACTCTGTATATGGATATGTTGGACTTCCTCTATATATTCCCATGTTGGACTCATCTACCATGTAGCTGACTCTCAGAATATGGACATGTTGGACTCATCTGCATGTAGCTAGAACTCTGTATATGGACATGTTGCACTACTCCACCATGTAGCTAGTTCTCTGTATATGGACATTTTGGACTCCTCTGAAATGTAGCCAGCTCTCTGTGCATGGATATGTTGGACTGATCTGCCATGTAGGTAGCTCTCTGTATATGAACATATTGGACTTGTCTGCCATGTAGCTAGTTCTCATTATGTGTACATGTTGGACTCATCAGCCATGTAGACATCTCTCAATGTATGAACATGTTGAACTCATCTGCCTTGTAGCTAGTCCTCTATATATACACATGTTGGACTCATCTGCCATGTAGCTAACCCTCAGTATACGGACACGTTGGACTCATCTCCCATAGAGTTAGAATTCTGAATATGGAAATGTTGCACTAATGTGCCATGTAACTAGCTCTTGGTATAGGGACATGTTGGACTCATCAGCCATGTAAGCCAGCTATCTCTGTATGAACATGTTGGACTCATCTGCCTTGTAGCTAATCCCCTATATATACACATGTTGAACTCATTGGTCATGTACCTAACTCTCACTATATGGACATGTTGGACTTATCTGCCATGTAGCTTTTACTCTGTACATGGACATGTTGGACTACTCTGCCATGTAGCTAGCTCTTTGTATAAGGACATTTTGGACTCGTCTGCCATGTAGCTAGCTCTCTGTGCATGGATATGTTGGACTGTTATGCCATGTTGGTAGCTCTATGTATATGAACATATTGGACTTGTCTGCCATGTAGCTAGCTGTCAGTATATGGACACATTGGATTCATCAGCCATGTAGCCAGCTCTCTGTGTATGAACATGTTGGACTCATATGCCTTGTAACTAGCCCTTTAAATATACACATGTTGGACTCATCTTCCATGTAGCTAACTCTCATTATATATGCATGTTGGACTCATCTGCCATGTAGCTAGTACTCTGTATATGGACATGTTGAACTCATCTGCCATGTAGCTTGTACTCTTTATATGGACATGTTGGACTCATCTGCCATGTAGCTAGCTTTTAGGTTGTGGATACGTTGGACTCATCTGCCATTTAGCTAAAACTCTGTATATGAAAATGTAGCACTATTCTGCCATGTAGTGGCCTCTCTGTATATGGACATTTTGGAATCGTCTGCCATGGAGCTACCTCTCTGTTCATGTATATGTTGGACTGATCTGCCATGTAGGTAGCTCTCTCCATATGAACATGCTGGACTTTTCTGCCAGTATGTATATGCACCTATAGCTAGCTCTCTGTGCTCTGTAGCTAGCTCTCTGTTCATGGATATGTTGGACTAATTTTCCATGTAGGTAGCTCTCTGTATATGATCATATTGGACTTGTCTGCCATATAGCCAGCTCTCTTTATATGGACATGTTGGAATCATCAGCCATGTAGCCAGCTCTCTCTGTGTGAATATGTTGGACTCATCTGTCTTGTAGCTTGCCCTCTAAATATACACATTTTGGACTAATCTGCTATGTAGCTAGCTCTCTGTATATGGACATGTTGGACTCGTCTGCCATGTAGCTAGTTCTCAGTGCATGGACATGTTGGACTGATCTCCCATGTAAGTACGTCTCTGTATATTAACATATTGGACTTGTTTGCGTTTAATTAGCTCTCTGTATATGGACAAGATGGACACATCTGCTATGTAGCTAGCTCTCTGTATACGGACATTTTGGACTTGTTTGTCATGTAGCAAGCTCTCTGTGCATGGATATGTTTGATGGATCTGCCATTTAGGTAACTATCTGTATATGAACATATTGGACTTGTCTGCCATGTAGCTAGTTCTCAGTATATGGACATGTTGGACTCATAAGCCATGAAGCCACCTCTGTCTGTATGAACATGTTGGACTCATCTGCCGTGTAGCTAGCCCTCTATATATACATATATTTTACTTATCTGCTATGTAGCTAACCCTCAGTATATGGACATGTTGGACTCATCTGCCATGTAGCTAGAACTCTATAAATGGAAATGTTGGACTACTCTGCCATGTAGCTAGCTCTCTGTATATGGACATCTTGGACTCATTAGCCATGTATCCAGCTCTCTGTCTATGAACATGTTGGACTCATCTGCCTTGTAGCTCGTCCTTTAAATATACACATATTTGACTCATCTGCTATGTAGCTAACTCTCACTATATGGACATGTTTGACTCATCTGCCATGTAGCTAGTACTCTGTATGTGGAAATGTTGCACTGCTCTGCCATGTAGCTAGCTCTCTGTATATGGACATTTTGGATTCGTCTGCCATGTAGCTAACTCTCTGTCCATGGATATGTTGGACTGTTCTGCCTTGAGGTAGCTCTCTGTATATGAACATATTGGACTTGTCTGCCTTAAAGCTAGATGTCAATATATGGACATGTTGGACTCCTCAGCCATGTAGTCAGGTCTCTGTATGAACATGATGGACTCATCTGCCTTGTAGCTAATCCTCTATATATACACATGTTGGACTTATCTACCAAGTAGCTAACCCTCAGTATATGGATATGTTGGACACATCTGCCGTGTAGCTAGTACTCTGTATATGGACATGTTGGAATACTCTGCAATGTAGCTAGCTCTCAGTATATCGACACGTTGGACTCATCGGCCATGTAGCTAGAACTCTGTATATGGAAATGTATCACTACACTGCTATGTACCTAGCTCAGTCTATATGGACATTTTGGACTCATCTGCCAATTAGCTAGGTCTCTGTCCATGGATATGTTGAACTGATTTGCCATGTAGGTAGCTCTCTGTATATGAACATATTGACCTTGTATGCCATATAGCTAGCTCTCTGTATATGGATTTGTTGGACTCATCAGGCATGTAGCCAGTTCTCTCTGTATGAACATATTGGACTCATATGCCTTGTAGCTAGTCCCCTATATATACACATGTTGAACTCATCTGTCATATAACTAACTCTCAGTATATGGACATGTTGGACTCATCTGCCTTGTAGCTAGCTCTCTAAATATACACATGTTGGAATCATCGACCTTGTACCTAACTCTCAGTATATGAACATGTTGGACTCATCCAACATGTAGATAGCACTCTATATATGGACATGATGGACTACTCTACCATGTAGCTAGAATTCTTTATATGGAAACGTTGCACTACTCTGCCATGTAGCTTGCTTTCTGTACATGGACATTTGGGACTCGTCTGCCATGTAGCTAGCTCTCTGTACATGGATATGTTGGACTGATCTGCCATGAAGCTAGCTCTCTCTATATGGACATTTTGGACTTGTCTGCCATATAGCTAGCACTCTGTATATGGACATGTTGGACTCATCAGACATGTAGCCAGCTCGCTCTCTCTCTATGAACATGTTGGACTCCTCTGCCTTGTAGCTAATCCTCTATATATACACATGTTGGACTCATCTGCCATGTAGCTAACTCTCAGTATATGGAGATGTTGGACTCATTTGCCATGTTGCTAGAATTCTGTATATGGACATGTTGGACTCATCTGCCATGTAGTTAGCTCTCTGTATAAGGAAATTTTGGACTCGTCTGCCATGTAGATAGCTCTCTGTGCATGGATATTTTGGACTATTATGCCATGTAAGTAGCTCTCTGTATATGAACATATTGCACTTGTCTGCCATGTAGCTAGCTCTCTGTATATGGACATGTTGGACTCATCTGCCATGAAGCTAGTACTCTGTGCATGGACATATTGGACTCATCTGCCATGTAGCTAACTCTCAGTATATGGACATGTTGGACTCATCTTGTATGTAGCTAATACTCTGTATATTGTACATGTTGGACTACTCTGCCATGTAGCTAGTCTCAGTATATGGACACTTTGGACTCATCTGACATGTAGCTACAACTCTTTATATGGCAATGTTGCACTACTCTGCCATGTAGCTTGCTTTCTGTATATGGACATTTTGGACTAGTCTGCCATGTAGGCAGCTCTCTGTACATGAATATGTTCAACTGATATGGCATTTAAGTAGCTCTGTGTATATGAACATATTGGACTTGTCTGCCATATATCTAGCACTCTGTATATGGACATGTGGGACTCATCAGCCATGTAGCCAGCTCTCTGTGTATGAACATGTTGGACTCATCTGCCTTGTAGCTAACACTCAGTGTATGAACATTTTGGACTCATGTGACATGTAGCTAGTACTCTGTATATGGACATGTTAGACTACTCTGTCATGTATCTAGCTCTCAGTATATGGACATGTTGGACTCATCTGGCATGTAGTTAGAATTCTTTACATTCAAATGTTGCACTACTCTGCCATGTAGCTAGCTCTCTGTATACGCACATTTTCAACTTGTCTGCCATGTACCTAACTCTCTGTGCATGGATATGTTGGGTTGATCTGCCATGTAGGTAGCTCTCTGTATATGAACATATTTGACTTGTCTGCCATTCAGCTAGCCCTGTGTTTATGGACATGTTGTAGTCATCAGCCATGTAGCCAGCTCTCTCTATATGAACACGTAGGACTCATCTTCCTTGTTGCAACTCCTCTATATTTACACATGTTGGACTCATCTGCATGTAGCTAACTCTCAGTATATGGACATGTTGGACTCATTTGCCATGTATCTAGAACTTTGTAAATGGAAAGGTTGGACTACTCTGCCATGTAGCTAGCTCTCAGTATATCGACACGTTGGACTCATGAGGCATGTATAAAGCTCTCTGTCTATGAACATGTTGGACTCATCTGCCTTGTAGCTAGTCCTTTAAATATACACATGTTTGACTCATCTGCTATGTAGATAACTCTCACTATATGGACATGCTTGACTCATCTGCCATGTAGCTAGTACTCTGTACATGCAAATGTTGCACTACTCTGCCATGTAGCTAGCTCTCTGTATATGGACCTTTTGGATTCGTCTGCCATGTAGCTAGCTCTCTGCCCATGGATACATTGGACTGTTCTGCCTTGTAGGTAGCTCTCTGTATATGAACATATTGGACTTGTCTGCCATGAAGCTAGATCTCAGTATATGGACATGTTGGACTCCTCAGCCATGTAGTCAGGTCTCCCTGTATGAACATGATGGACTCACCTGCCTTGTAGTTAATCCTCTATATATACACATGTTGGACTTATCTACCAAGTAGCTAACCCTCATTATATGGATATGTTGAACTCATCTGCCATGTAGCTAGTACTCTGTATATGGACATGTTGGAATACTCTGCAATGTAGCTAGCTCTCAGTATATCGACACGTTGAACTCATCTGCCATTTAGCTAGAATTCTGTATATGGAAATGTATCACTGCTCTGCCATGTAGCTAGCTCACTCTATATGGACATTTTGGACTCATCTGCCAATTAGCTAGCTCTCTGTACATGGATATGTTGAACTGATTTTCCAAGTAGGTAGCTCTCTGTATATGAACATATTGAACTTGTATGCCGTAAAGCTAGCTCTCTGTATATAGACATGTTGGACTCATCAGCCCTGTAGCCAGCTCTCTCTGTATGAACATGTTGGACTCATCTGCCTTGTAGCTAGTCCCCCATATATACACAGGTTTAACTCATCTGTCATATAGTTAACTCTCAGTATATGGACATGTTGGACTCATCTGCCATGTAGCTATTACTCTGTATATGGACATGTTGGAATACTCTGCCATGTGGCAAGCTCTCTGTATAAAGACATTTTGGACTCGGCTACCATGTAGCTAGCTCTCTGTGAATGGATATGTTGGACTTCTATGCCATGTAAGTAGCTCTATGTATATGAACACATTGGACTTGTCTGCTATGTAGCTAGCTCTCAGTATATGGACATGTTGGACTCATCTGCAATGTAGCAAGTCCTCTATATGTACACATGTTGGACTCATCTGCCATGTAGCTAACTCTCAGTATATGGACATGTTGGACTTATCTACTATGTAGCTAGTAATCTGTATATGGCATGTTAGACTACTCTGCCATGTAGCCAGCTCTCAGTATATGGACACATTGGACTCATCTGCCATGTAGCTAGAACTCTGTATAAGGAAATGTTGCACTACTCTGCCATGTCGCTAGCTGTCTGTATATGGACATTTTGGAGTCATCTGCCATGTAGCTAGCTCTCTGTGCATGCATATGTTGTACTGATCTGCCATGAAGGTAGCTCTCTGTATATTAACATATTGGACACGACTGCCATGTAGCTAGTTATCAGTATATGGATATGTTGGACTCATCAGCCATGTAGCCAGCTCTCTGTGTATGAACATTTTGGAGTCATCTGCTGTGTAGCTAGCCCTCTAAATATACACATGTTGGAATCATCGACCATGTACCTAACTCTCAGTATATGAACATGCTGGACTCAACCGCCATATAGATAGCACTCTCTATATGGACATGATGGACTACCATGTAGCTAGAACTCTTTATATGGAAACATCACACTACTCTGCCACATAGCTTGCTTTCTGTATATGGACATTTTGGACTCGTCTGCCATGTAGCTAGCTCTCTGTACATGGATATGTTGGACTGATCCGCTATGAAGGTAGCTCTGTGTATATGAGCATTTTGGACTTGTCTGCCATATAGCTAGCACTCTGTATATGGACATGTTGGACTCATCAGACATGTAGCCACCTCTCTCTTTATGAACATGTTGGACTCCTCTACCTTGTAGCTAACCTTCTATATATAAACATGTTGGACTCATCTGCCATGTAGCTAACTCTCAGCATATGGACATGTTGGACTCATCTGCCATGTAGCAAGTACTCTTTATATGGACATGTTGGAATACTCTGCCATGTAACTAGCTCTCTGTGTATGGATATGTTGGACTCATCTTACATGTTGGTAGCTCACTGTATATGAACATTTTGGACTTGTCTGCCATGTAGCTAGCTCTCAGTATGTAGACACGTGGGACTCATTAGCCATGTATCCAGCTCTCTGTGTATGAACATGTTGGATTCATCTGCTTTGTATCTAGCCCTCTAAATATACACATGTTGGACTCATCTACCATGTACCTAACTCTCAGAATATGGATATGTTGGACTCATCCGCTATGTAGATAGTACTCTGTATATGGACATGATGGACTATTCTGCCATGTAGCTAGCTCTCAGTATATGGACATGTTGGAATCATCTGACATGTAGCTAGAACTCTTTATATCTAAATGTTGCACTCCTGTGACATTTAGCTTGCTTTCTGTATATGGACATTTTGGACTCATTTGCCATCTCTCTGTACATGAATATGTTGGACGGATCTGCCATGTAGGTAACTCTGTGTATAAGAACATATTGGACTTGTCTGCCACATAGCTAGCACACTGTATATCGACATGTGAGACTCATCAGCCATGTAGCCAGCTCTCTCTGTATGAACATGTGGGACTCCTCTGCCTTGTAGCTAATGCTCTCTATATATACATATTGGACTCATCTACCATGTAGCTAACTCTCAGTATATGGATATGTTGGACTCATCTGCCATGTTGCTAGAATTCTGTATTTGGAAATGTTGCACTACTCTGCCATGTAGCTATCTCTCTGTATATGGACATTTTGGATTCGTCTGCCAAGTAGCTAGCTCTCTGTTCATGGATATGTGGAACTGATTTGCCATGTAGGTAGCTCTCTGTATATGAACATATTGAACATATCTGCCATATAACTTGCTCTCTGTATATGGACATTTTGGACTCATTAGCCATGTAGCCAGCTCTCTCTGTATGAACATGTTGGACTCATCTGCCTTGTAGCTAGTCTCCTATATATACACATGTTGAAATCATCTGTCATATAGCTAACTCTCAGTATATGGACATGTTGGACTCATCTGCCATGTAGCTAGTACTCTGTATATGGACATGTTAGACAACGCTACCATATACCTAGATCTCAGTATATGGACACGTTGGACTCATCTGCCATGTAGCTAGAACTCTGTATATGGAAATGTTTCACTACTCTGCCATTAGCTATCTTTCTGTGTATGGACATTTTGGACTTGTCTCCCAAGTAGCTACCTCTCTGTGCATGGATATGTTGGAGTGATTTGCCATGTAGGTAGCTCTCTGCATAGGAACATATCGGACTTGTCTGCCATTTAGCCAGCTCTCTGTATAGGGACATGTTGGACTCATCAGGCATGTAGCCAGCTCTCACTGTATGAAAATGTTGGACTCATCTGCTGTGTAGCGATTACACTGTACATGGACATCTTGGACTACTCTGCCATGTAGCCAGCATTCTCTGTATGAACATGTTGGACTCATCTTCCATGTAGGTAGAACTCTGTACATGCAAATGTTGCACTACTCTGCCATGTAGCTAGCTCTCTGTATATGCACATTTTCGACTCGTCTTACATGTAGCTAGCTCTCTGTGCATGGATATGTTGGATTGATTTTCCATGTAGGTAGCTCTCTGTATATGGACATGTTGGACAACTCTGCCAAGTAGCTAGCTTTCAGTATATGGACACGTTGGATTCTTCTGTCATGTATCTAAACTCTGTATATGGAAATGTTGCCCTACTCTGCCATGTAGCTAGCTTTCTGGATATGGACATTTTGGACTCGTCTGCCAAGTATCTAGCTTTCTGTGCATTAATATGTTGGACTGGTTTGCCATGTAGATAGCTCTCTGTATAGGAACCTATTGGATTTTTCTGCCATGTAGCTAGCTCTCTGTATATGGACATGTTGAACTCATCAGCCAAGTAGCCATCTCTCTCTTTATGAACATGTTGGACTCTTCTGCCTTATAGCTAGTCCCCTATATATAGACATGTTGACTCATCTGTCATATAGCTAACTCTCAGTATATGGACATGTTGGACTCCTCTGCCATGTAGCTGTTACTCTGTATATGTACTAGTTGGACTCATCTGCCACGTAGCTAGTACTCTGTATATGGACATGTTGGACAACGCTGCTATGTACCTAGATCTCAGTATATGGACACATTGGACACATCTGCCATGTAACTAGAATCTGTATATGGAAATGTTGCACTACTCTGCCACGTAGCTAGCTTTCTGTGTATGGACATTTTGGACTTGTCTGACAAGTAGCTACCTCTCTTTGCATGGATATGTTGGACTGATTTGCCATGTAGGTAGCTCTCTGTATATGAACATAGCGGACTTGTCTGCCATGTAGCTAGCTCTCTGTATAGGGACATGTTGGACTCATCAGGCATGTAGCCAGCTCTCTCTGTATGAAAATGTTGGACACATCTGCCATGTAGCTATTACTCTGTACATGGACATGTTGGACTACTCTGCCATGTAGCTAGCTCTCAGTATGTGGACATTTTGGACTCATCTGCCATGTAACTAGAACTCTGTACATGCAAATGTTGCACTACTCTGCCATGTAGCTAGCTCTCTGTATATGCACATTTTCAACTCGTCTTACATGTAGCTAGCTCTCTGTGCATGGATATGTTGGACTGATTTGCCATGTAGGTAGCTCTCTGTATAGGAACATATTGGACTTGTCTGCCATGTAGCTAGATCTCAGTATATGGACATATTGGACAACTCTGCCATATAGCTAACTTGCAGTATATGGACATGTTGGATTCATCTGCCATGTATCTAAACTCTGTATATGGAAATGTTGTCCTACTCTGCCATGTAGCTAGCTTTCTGTATATGGACAATTTGGACTCGTCTGCCAAGTAGCTAGCTTTCTGTGCATGAATGTGTTGGACTGATTTGCCATGTAGATAACTCTCTGTATAGGAATATATTGGACTTGTCTGCCATGTAGCTAGCTCTCTGTATAGGGACATGTTGGACTCATCAGCCATGTAGCCAGTTCTCTGTGTATGAACATGTTGGACTCATCTGCCTTGTAGCTAACACTCAGTGTATGAACATTTTGGACTCATGTGACATGTAGCTAGTACTCTGTATATGGCCATGTTGGACTACTCTGTCATGTCTCTAGCTCTCAGTATATGGACATGTTGGACCCATCTGCCATGTAGCTAGAACTCTGTACAGGGAAATGTTGTACTACTCTGCCATGTAGCTAGCTCTCTGTATATGCACATTTTCGACTCGTCTGCCATGTAGCTAGCTCTCTGTGCATGGATATGTTGGGTTGATCTGCCATGTAGGTAGCTCTCTGTATATGAACATATTGGACTCATCTGCCATGTAGCTAGCTCTGTGTATATGGATATGTTAGACTCATCAGCCATGTAGCCAACTCTCTGTTTATGAACATGTTGGACTCATCTGCCTTGTAGCTAGTCCTCTATATATACACGTTAAACTCATCTGCCATGTAGCTAACTCTCAGCATATGGACATGTTGGACTCATCTGCCATGTAGCTAGTACTCTGTATATGGACATGTTGGACAACTGTGCTATGTAGCTAGCTCTCTGTATATGGACACGTTGGACTCATCTGCCATGTAGCTAGAACTCTGTATATGGAAATGGTGCACTCCTCTGCCATTTAGCTCACTTTCTGTATATGGACATTTTGGACTCGTCTGTCAAGTAGCTGTCTCTCTGTGCATGGATATGTTGGATTGATTTGCCATGTAGGTAGCTCTCTGTATAGGAACATATTGTATTTGTTTGCCATGTAGCTAGCTCTCTGTATAGGGGCATGTTGGACAACTCTGCTATGTAGTTAGCTCTCAGTATATGGACACGTTGGACTCATCTACCATGTAGCTAGAACTCTGTATATGGAAATGTTGTACTACTCTGCCATTTAGATAGCTTTGTGTATACGAACATTTTGGACTTGTCTGCCAAGTAGCTAGCTCTCTGTGCATGGATATATAGGACTGATTTGCCATCTTGGTAACTCTCTGTAGTGGAACATATTGGACTTGTCTGCCATGTAGCTAGCTCTCTGTATAGGGACATGTTGGACTCATCAGCCATGTATCCAGCTCTCTCTGTATGAACATGTTGGACTCATCTGCCTTGTGGCTAGTCCCCTATATATACACATGTTGAGCTCATTGATCATGTACCTAACTCTCACTATATGGACATGTTGGACTCATCTGCCATGTAGCTATTACTCTGTATATGGACATGTTGGACTACTCTGCCATGTAGCTAGCTCTCTGTATAAGGACATTTTGGACTCGTCTGCCATGTAGCTAGCTCTCTGTACATGGATATGTTGGACTGTAATGTCATGTTGGTAGTTCTCTGTATATGAACATATTGGACTTGTCTGCCATGTAGCTAGCTGTCAGTATATGGACACATTGGACTCATCAGCCATGTAGCCAGCTCTTTGTGTATAAACATGTTGGACTCATCTGCTTTGTAGCTAGCCCTCTAAATATACACATGATGGACTCATCTTCCATGTAGCTAACTCTCATTATATATACATGTTGGACTCATCTGCCATGTAGGTAGTACTCTGTATATGGACACATTGCACTCATCTGCCATTTAGCTAGTATAGTACTCTGCATAAGGACATGTTGGACTACTCTGCCATGTAGCTAGCTTTCAGTATATGGATATGTTGGACTTATCTGCCATTTAGCTAAAACTCTGTATATGAAAATGTAGCACTATTCTGCCATGTAGTGACCTCTCTGTATATGGACATTTTGGAATTGTCTGCCATGGAGCTACCTCTCTGTTCATGTATATGTTGGACTGATCTTCCATGTAGGTAGCACTCTCCATATGAACATACTGGACTTTTCTGCCAGTATGTATATGTACATATAGCTAGCTCTCTGTGCCCTGTAGCGAGATCTCTATTCATGGATATGTTGGACTAATTTTCCACGTAGGTAGCTCTCTGTATATGATCATATGGGACTTTTCTGCCATGTAGCCAGCTCTCCTTATGTGGACATGTTGAAATCATCAGCCATGTGGACAGCTCTCTCTATGTGAATATGTTGGACTCATCTGTCTTGTAGCTTGCCCTCTAAATATACACATGTTGGAGTACTCTGTCATATAGCCAGCTCTCAGTGCATGGACATGTTGGACTGATCTCCCACGCAGGTAACTCTCTGTATATGAACATATTGGACTTGTTTGCATTTAGCTAGCTCTCTGTATATGGACAAGATGGACACATCTGGCATGTAGCTAGCTCTCTGTATACGGACATTTTGGACTCGTTTGCCATGTAGCTAGCTCTCTGTGCATCGATATGTTGGACAGATCTGCCATGTAGGTAATTCACTGTATATGAACATATTGGACTTTTCTGCCATGTAGCTGGTTCTCAGTATATGGACATGTTGGACTCATCAGCCATGAAGCCACCTCTCTCTGAATGAACATGTTGGACTCATCTGCCTTGTAGCTAGCCCTCTATATATACACATATTGGACTCATCTGTCATGTAGCTAACACTCAGTATATGGACATGTTGGACTCATCTGCCATGTAGCTAGAACTCTGTATATGGAAATGTTGCTCTTCTCTGACATGTAGTTAACTCTCTGTATATGGACGTTTTGGACTCGTTTGCCATGTAGCTAGCTCTCTGTGCATGGTTATGTTAGACTGATCTGCCATGTAGGTTGATCTCTGTGCATGGACATATTGGACTTGTCTGCTTTGTAGGTACCTCTCAGTATATGGACATGTTGGACTCATCAGCTATGTAGCCTGAACATTGTGGACTCATCTGCATTGTAGATAGCCCTCTAAATATACACATGTTGGACTTATCTACCTTGTGGCTACCTCTCAATATATGGACACGTTTGACTGAACTGCCATGTAGTTAGTACTCTGTATATGGACATGTTGGACTACTCTGCCATGTAGCTAGCTCTCAGTATAAGGACACGTTGGACTCATCTGCCATGTATCTTAAACTCTGTAAATGGAAATGTTGCACTACACTTCCATGTAGCTAGCTCTCTGTATATGGACATTTTGGACTCGTCTTCAATGTAGCCAGCTCTTTGTGCATACATATGTTGGACTGATCTGCCATGTAGGTAGCTATCTGTATATGAACATGTTGGACTTGTCTGCCATGTAGCTAGCTCTCTGTATATGGACATGTTGGACACATCTGCCAGGTAGCTAGCTCTCAGTATATGAACACGTTGCACTCATCTGCCGTGTAGCTAGAATTGTGTATATGGACATTTTGGGCTCGTCTGCCATGTAGCTAGCTCTCTGTGCATGGATATGTTGGACCAATCTGCCATGTAGGTAGCACTCTGTATTTGAATATATTGGACTTGTCTGCCATGTAGCTAGCTCTCTGTATATGGACATGTTGGACTCATCAGGCATGTAGCCTGCTCTCAGTGTATGAACATGAAGGACTCATCTGCCTTGTAGCTTGCCCTCTAAATATACACATGTTGGAGTATCCTGTCATGTAGATAGTTCTCAGTATATGGACAAGTTGGACTCAACTGCCATGTAGCTAGCTCTCTGTGAATGGATATGTTGGAGTAATCTGTCATGTAGGTGGCTCTCTGTATATGAACATATTGGGCTTGTCTGCCATGTAGCTAGCTCTTTGTTTATGGACATGTTGAACTCATCAGCCATGTAGCCAGCTCTTTCTATATGTGCATGGTGCACTCATCTACCTTGTATATAGTCCTCTATATATACACACATTGGACTCTTCTGCCATGTAGCAAGTTCTCTGTATATGGACATGTTGGTCGACTCTGCCATATAGCTATCTCAGTATATTTACACTTGCATTCATCGGCCATGTAGCTAGAACTCTGTATATGGAAATGTTGCCCTACTCTGCCATGTAGGTAGCTCTCTATATATGAACATATTGGACATATCTGCCATGTAGCTAGCTCTCTGCATGCATATGTTGGACTCATCTGCCTTGTAGCTAGTCCTCTATATATACACATGTTGGACTCATCTGCCATGCAGCTAATCCTCTATATATACACATGTTGGACTCTTCTGCCATGTAGCTTACTCTCAGTATATGGACATGTTGGAATCATCAGCCACGTAGCCAGCTCTATCTGTGTGAACATGTTGGACTCATGTGACTTGTAGATAGTCCTCTATAGA
Organism: Chrysochloris asiatica; assembly: GCF_000296735.1. NCBI lineage: Eukaryota > Metazoa > Chordata > Mammalia > Afrosoricida > Chrysochloridae > Chrysochloris > Chrysochloris asiatica. The sequence continues at coordinate 2,599,468 of NW_006408814.1, read as the reverse complement.
TACACATGTTGGACTAATCTGCCATTTTGCTCACTCTAAGTATATGCACATGTTGGACTCATCTGCCATGTAACTGTTACTCTGTGTATGGACTAGTTGGATTCATCTGCCATGTAGCTAGTACTGTGTATATGGTCATGTTGGAAAACCTTGCCATGTACCTAGATCTCAGTATATGGACACGTTGGACACACCTGACATGTAGCTAGAACTCTGTATATGGAAATGTTGCACTACTCTGCCATGTAGCCCGCTCTCTGCATTTGGACATTTTGCACTCATCTGCCATGTAACTAGCTCTCTGTGCATGGATATGTTGGACTGATCTGCCATGTAGGTAGCTCTCTGTATATGAACATATTGGATTTGTCTGCCATGTAGCTAGCTCTCAGTATTAGGACATGTTGGACTCATTATCCATATAGTCAGCTCGCTCTGTATGAACATGTTGGACTCATCTGTATTGTAGCTAGCCTTCTAAATATACATATATTGTACTCATCTGCCATGTAGCTAACTCTCAGTATATGGACATGTTGGACTCATCTGTCATGAAGCTAGTACTCTGTATATGTACATGTTGTACTACTCTGCCATGTAGCTAGCTCTCAGTATATGGACACGTTGGATTCATCTAACATGTAGCTAAAACTCTGTATATGGAAATGTTTCACTAGTCTGCCATGTAGCTACCTCTTTGTATATGGACATTTTGGACTCGTCTGCCATGTTGCTAGCTCTCAGTGCATGGATATGTGGACTAATCTGCCATGCAGGTAGCTCTCTGTATATGAACGTATTGGACTTCTCTGCCATATTGCTGGCTCTCTTTATATGGACCTGTTGGAATCATCAAACATGTAGCCAGCTCTGTCTGTGTGAATATGTTGGACTCATCTGCCTTGTAGCTATTACTCTATATATACACATGTTGGACTCATCTGTCATGTAGCTAACTCTCAGTATATGGACATGTTGGATTCATCTGCTATGTAGTTAGTACTCTGTATATGGACATGTTGGACTACTCTGCTATGTATCTAGCTCTCAGTATGTAGACACGTTGGACTCATCTGCCATGTAGCTAGAACTCTGTATATGAAAATGTTGCACTACTCTGCCATGGAGGTAGCTCTGTGTTCATGGACATTTTGGAATCGTCTGCCATGTAGCTAGCTGTCCGTGCATGGATACGTTGCACTGATGTGTCATGAAGGTAGCTCTCTTATATTAAAATATTGGACATGTCTGCCATGTAGCTAGTTCTCAGTATATGGACATGTCGAACTCATCAACCATGTAGCCAGCTCTCTGTGTAGGAACATGTAGGACTCATCTGCCTTGTAGCTAGCCCTCTAAATATTCACATGTTGGACTCATTGCCATGTAGGTAACTCTCAGTATATGGACATGTTGGACTCATCTGCCATGTAGCTAGTACTCTGTATATGGACATGTTGGACTTCTCTGCCATGTAGTTA
>NW_006408814.1:2596511-2597887 GCF_000296735.1 Chrysochloris asiatica | reverse complement strand
GGTAACTCTCAGTATATGGACATGTTGGACTCATCTGCCATGTAGCTAGTACTCTGTATATGGACATGTTGGACTTCTCTGCCATGTAGTTAGCTCTCAGAATATGGACATGATGGACTCATCTGCCACGTAGCTAGAACTCTGTATAAGGAAATGTTGCACTACTCTGCCATGTAGCTAACTCTCTGTATACGGACATTTTGGAGTCGTCTACCATGTAGCTAGCTCTCTGTGCATGGATATGTTGTACTGATCTGCCATGTAGGTAGCTCTCTGTATATGAACATATTGGACTTGTCTGACATATTGCTAGCTGTCTTTATATGGACCTGTTGAAATCATCTGCCATGTAGCCAGCTCTCTCTGTTTGAATATGTTTGACTCATCTGGCTTGTAGCTAGTCCTCTATATAAACATATGTTGGACTCCTCTGCCATGTTGCTAACTCTCAGTATATGGACATGTAGGACTCATCAGCCATGTAGCCAGCTCTCTCTGTGTGAACATGTTGGACTCATCTGCCTTGTAGATAGTCCTATATATGTACACCTATTGGACTCATCTGCCATGTAGCTCACTCTAAGTATATGGACATGTTGGAATCATCTGCCACGTAGCTACCTCTCAGTATATGGACACGTTCGACTGATCTGACATGTAGCTAGTACTCTGTATATGGACATGTTGGATTATTCTGCCATGTAGCTAGTTCTCAGTATTGGATTTGTTGGACTCATCTGCCATGTAGCTAGAACTCTGTATATGGAAATGTTGCACTACTCTGCCATGTAACTAGCTCTCTGTATATGGACATGTTGGACTCATCAGCCATGTAGCCAGCTCTTTCTGTATGAGCATGGTGCACTCATCTACCTTGTATATAGTCCTCTATATATACACACGTTGGACTCTTCTGCCATGTAGCAAGGTTTCTGTATATGGACATGTTGGTCTACTCTGCCATATAGCTATCTCTCAGTATATATACACGTTGGACTCATCGGCCATGTAGCTAGAACACTGTATATGGAAATGTTGCACTACTCTGCCATGTAGGTAGCTCTCTGTATATGAACATATTGGGCATATCTTCCATGTAGCTAGCTGTCTGTATAAGGACATGCTGAACTCATCAGCCTTGTAGCTAGTCCTCTATATATACACATGTTGGTCTCATCTGCTATGTTGCTAATTCTCAGTATATGAGCATTTTGGACACATCTGCTATGTAGCTTGAATTCTGTATATGGAAATATTGCACTACACTGTCATGTAGCTAACTCTCTCTATATGGACATTTTGGTATCGTTTGCCATGTAGCCAGCTCTCTGTGCATGGATATGTTGGATTGAGCTGCCATATAGGTAGCTCTCTGT
>NW_006408814.1:2592208-2594910 GCF_000296735.1 Chrysochloris asiatica | reverse complement strand
ATCTGCCTTGTAGCTAGCCTTCTAAATATACACATGTTGGACTCATCTGCAATATACCTAACACTCAGTATATGGCCATGTTGGACTCATCTGCCATGTAGCTAGAACTCTGTATATGGAAATCTTGGACTACTATTCAATGTAGCTAGCTGTCTGTATATGGACATGTTGGACTCATCAGTCATGTAGCCAGCTCTCTCTGTATGAGCATGTTGGACTCATTTGAATTGTAGCTAGTCCTCTATATATACACATGTTGGACTCATCTGCCATCTAGCTACAACTCTGTATATGGACATGTTGGACGACTCTACCATGAAGATACTTCTCAGTATATGGACATGTTGATCTCATCTGCCATGTAGCTAGAACTTTGTATATGGAAATGTTGCACTACTCTGCTAACTCTTTGTATATAACTCATATTGGACTCATGAGCCATGTAACCAGCTATCTGTGTAGGAACATGTAGGACTTATCTGCCTTGTAGCTAGCCTTCAAAATATACACGTATTGGACTCCTCTGCCATGTAGCTAACTCTCAGTATATAGACATGTTGGACTCATCAGCCATGTAGCCAGATATCTGTGTAAGAACCTGTTGGACTCATCTGCCTTTTAGCTAGCCTTCTAAATATTCACATGTTGGACTCATTGCCATGTAGCTAACTCTCAGTATATGGACATGCTGGACTCATCTGCCATGTAGCTAGTACTCTGTATATGGACATTTTGGACTTCCATGCCATGTAGCTAGCTCTCAATGTATGGACCCGTTGAACTCATCTGCCATGTAGTTAGAACACTGTATATGGAAATGTTGCACTATTCTGCCATGTAGCTAGCTCTCTGTATATGGACATTTTGGAGTCATCTGCCATGTAGCTAGCTCTGTGTGCATGGATATGTTGGACTAATTTGCCATGTAGGTAGCTCTCTGTATATGATCATATTGCACTAGTCTGTCATATAGCCAGCTCTATTAATATGGACATGTTGGAATCATCAGCCATGTAGCCAGCTTTCTCTGTGTGAATATGTTGGATTCATCTGTCTTGTAGCTTGCCCTCTAAATATACACATGTTGGAGTACTCCGTTATATAGCTAGCTCTCAGTATATGGACAAGTTGGACTTATGTGCCATGTAGCTAGAACTCTTTATATGGACATGTTGGAGTTGTCTGTCATGTAGCTAGTTGTCAGTGCATGGGCATGTTGGACTGATCTCCCATGTAGGTAGCTCTCTGTATATGAACATTTGGACTTGTTTGCATTTAGCTAGCTCTCTGTATATGGACAAGTTGGACACATCTGTCATGTAGCTAGCTCTCTGTATATGAACATTTTGGACTCGTCTGCCATGTAGCTAGCTCTCTGTGCATGGATATGTTGGACAGGTCTGCCTTGTAGGTAGCTCTCTGTATATGAACATATTGGACTTGTCTTCCATGTAGCTAGTTTTCAGTATATGGACATGTTGGACTCATCAACCATGAAGCCACCTCTCTCTGTATGAACATGTTGGACTCATCTGCTGTGTAGCTAACCCTCTATATATACACATATTGGACTCATCTGACATGAAGCTAACACTCAGTATATGGACATGTTGGACTAATCTGCCATGTATCTAGAACTCTGTATGTGGAAATGTTGCACTTCTCTGACATGTATCTAGCTCTCTGTATATGGACGTTTGTGACTCATTTGCCATGTAGCTAGCTCTCTGTGCATGGATATGTTGGACTGATATGCCATGTAGGTAGATCTCTGTATATGAACATATTGGACTTGTGTGTTATGTAGATAGCTCTCAGTATATGGACGTGTTGGACTCATCAGCTATGTAGCCTGAACATGTTGGAATCATCTGCATTGTAGATAACCCTCTAAATATACACATGTTGGACTCATCTGCCATGTAGCTGCCTCTCAGTATATGGACACGTTCGACTGATCTGACATGTAGCTAGTACTCTGTATATGGACATGTTGGTTTATTCTGCCATGTAGCTAGCTCTCAGTATTGGACACGTTGGACTCATCTGCCATGTAGCTAGAACTCTGTATATGGAAATGATGCACTACTCTGCATGTAGCTAGCTCTCTGTATATGGACATGTTGGACTCATCAGCCATGTAGCCAGCTCTTTCTGTATGAGCATGGTGCACTCATCTACCTTGTAGACAGTCCTCTATATATACACAAGTTGCATTCTTCTGCCATGTAGCAAGTTCTCTGTATTTGGCCATGTTGGTCTACTCTGCCATATAGCTATCTCTCAGTATATTTACACGTTGGACTCATCTGCCATGTAGCTAGAACTCTGTATATGGAAATGTTGCACTACTCTGCCATGTAGGTAGCTCTCTGTTTATGAACATATTGGACATGTCTGCCATGTAGCTAGCTCTCTGTATATGGACATGTTGGACTCATCAGCCCTGTACCCAGCTCTCACTGTTTGAACAGGTTGGACTCATCTGCCTTGTAGCTATCCTCTATATATACACATGTTGGACTCATCTGCCATGTAGCTAACTCTCAGTATATGGTCATGTTGGACTCATCTGCGATGTAGCTAGTACTCTGTATATGGACATGTTGGACTTCTCTTCCATGTAGCTAGCTCTAAGTATATGGACACGTTGGACTCATCTGCCATGTAGCTAGAACTCTGTATATGGAAATGTTGCACTA
>NW_006408814.1:2574475-2591953 GCF_000296735.1 Chrysochloris asiatica | reverse complement strand
TAGCCACCTCTCTGTGTATGAACATGTTGGACTCATCTGCCTTGTAGCTAGCTCTCTGTGCATAGATATGTTGGACTGATCTGCCATGTAGGTAACACTCTGTATATGAACATATTGGACTTGTCTGCCATGGAGCTAGCTCTTTGCATATTGACATACTGGAATCATCAGCCATGTATACAGCTCCCTCTGTATGAACATGTTGGACTCATCTGCCTTGTAGCTAGTCCTCTATATATATACACATGTTGGATTCATCTGCCATGTAGCTAACTCTCAGTATATGACCATGTTGGACTCAACTGCCATGTATCTTGTACTCTGTATAAGGATATGTTGGACTACTCTGCGATGTAACTAGCTTTCAGTATATGGACTTGTTGGACTCATCTATCATGTAGCTAGAACTTTGTAAATGGAAATGTTGCACTACTCTGCCATGTAGGTAGCTCTCTGTATATGGAAATTTTGCAGTCGTCTGCCAAGAAGCTAGCTCTCTGTACAAGGATATGTTGGACTGATCTGCCATGTAAATTCCTCTCTTTATATGAATATATTGGACTTGTCTGCCATGTAGCTAGCTCACAGTATATGGACATGTTGGACTCATCAGCCATGTAGCCAGCTCTCTCTGTATGAACATGTTGGACTCATCTGACTTGTAGCTACTCTCTATATTCCCATGTTGGACTCATCTACCATATAGCTGACTCTCAGAATATGGACATGTTGGACTCATCTGCATGTAACTAGAACTCTGTATATGGAAATGTTGCACTTCTCCACCATGTAGCTAGCTCTCTGTATATGGACATTTTGGACTCGTCTGACATATAGCTGGCTCTCAGTTTATGGATATGTTAGACTGATCTGCCATCTATGTAGCTCACTGTGTATGAACATATTGAACTTGTCTGACATGTACCTAGTTCTCATTATGTGGACATGTTGCACTCATCATCCATGTAGACAGCTCTCTCTGTATGAACATGTTGGACTCATCTGCTTTGCAGTTAGTGCTCTATATATTCACATGTTAGACTCATCTGCCATGTAGTTAACTCTCAGAATATGGGCATTTTGGATTCAACTGCCATGTAGCTAGTACTCTGTATATGGGCATGTTGAACTACTCTGCCATGTAGGTAGCTCTCAGTATATGGACACGTTGGACTCATCTGCCATGGAGCTAGAACCCTGGATAAGGAAATGTTGCTCTACTCTGCCATCTAGGTAGCTCTCTGTATATGAACATATTGAACTTGTCTGCCATGTAGCTAGCTTTCAGTATATGGACATGTTGGACTCAACTGCCATGTAGCAAGAACTCTGTAGGTGGAAATGTTGCACTACTCTGCCATATAGCAAGCTCTCTGTATATGGACATTTTGGACTCTTCTGCCATTTAATAGCTCTCTGTGAATGGATATGTTGGACTGATCTACCAAATAGTTAGCTCTCTGTATATGAACATATTGGACTTGTCTGCCATGTGTCTATCTTTTAGTATATGGACACATAGGACTCATCAGCCATATAGCTAGAACTCTGTATATGGAAATGTTGCACTACTCTGCCATATAGATATCTCCCTGTGTATGGACATTTTGTACTCATCTGCCATGTAGCTAGTGCTCTATGCATGGAAAGGTTGGATTGATTTGCCATGTAGGTAGCTCTCTGTATATGCACATATTGGACTTGTCTGCCTTATAGCTAGCTCTCTGTAGATGGACATGTTGTATTCATCAGCCATGTTCCCAGCTCTTTGTGTATGAACATGCTGGACTCATCTGCCTTGTAGTTAGCCCTCTAAATATACACATGTTGGATTCATCTGACATGTAGCTAACTCTCAGTATATAGACATGTTGGACTCATCTGACATGTAGCTAGTACTCTGTATAAGGACATGTTGGACTACTCTGCCACTTAGTTAGCTCTCTGTATATGCACATGTTGAACTCATCTGCCATGAAGCTAGAACTCTGTATATAGGAATGTTGCATTACGCTGCATGTAGCTAGCTCACTGTAAATGGACATTTTAGACTCGTGTGCAATGTAACTATCTCTCTTTGCATGGAAATGTTGAACTTATCTGACTTGTGGTAGCTCTCTGTATATGAACATATTGGACTTGACTGCCATGTAGATAGTTCTCCGTATGTATATATGTTGGACTCATCAGCCACGTAGCCAGCTCTCTCTGTATGAACATGATGGTATCAACTGCCGTGTAGCTCGTCCTCTATATATACAAGTTAGACAAATCTACCATGCAGCTAACTCTCAGTGTACGGACATGTTGGACTATTCTGCCATGTAGCTAGTACTCTGTATATAGACATGTTGGAATACTCTGCCATGTAGCTAGCTCTTAGTATATGGACACGTTGGACATATCTGTCATGTAGCTAGAACTCTGTATATGGAAATGTTACACTACTCTGCCATGTAGCTAGCTCTTATTATATGGACATTATGGACTCGTCTGTCATGTAGGTAGAACTCTGTATATGGAAATGTTCCACTACTCTGCCATGTAGCTAGCTCTCTGTATATGGACATGTTGTCCTCAATAGCCATGTATATGGAAATATTCCACTATTATGTTCTTTGTATATGAACATTTTGTACTAATGTGTCTTGTACTGAGTCCTCTGTATATACATATGTTGGGCTTATCTGCCATGTAGCTAACTCTCAGTATATGGATATGTTGGACTCATCTGCCATGTAGCTAGTACTCTCTATATGGACAAGTTGGACTACTCTGTCATGTAGCTAGCTCTCAGTATATGGACACGTTGGACTCATCTGCCATGTAGTTAGAACTCTGTACATGGAAATGATGCACTACTCTGACATGTAGCTAACTCTCTGTATATGGACATTTTGGACTCGTCTGCCATGTAGCTAACTCTCTGTGCATGGATATGTTGGACTGATCTGCCATGTAGGTAGCTCTCTGTATATTAATATATTGAAATTATCTGCCATGTAGCTAGCTCTCAGTATATGGACATGTTGGACTCATCTGCCATGTAGACAGCTTTCTGTGTATGAACTTTTTGGACTTACCTGCCTTGTAGCTAGCCCTCTAAATATACACATGTTGGACTCATCTGCCATGTAGCTAACTCTCTGTATATGGCCATGTTGGACTCATCTGCCATGTAGCTAGTACTCTGTATATGGACATGTTGGACTACTCTCCATGTAGCTAACTCTCAGTATATGGACATATTGGATTCATCTGCCATGTAGCTAGTACTCTTTATATTGACATGTTGGACTACACTGCCATGTAGCTAGCTCTCAGTATATGGACAGGTTGGACTCATCTGCCATGTAGCTAGAACACTGTATATGGAAATATTCCACTACTATTCCCGTCTGCCATATAGATAGTTCTCTGTACATGGATATGTTGGACTAATCTGCATGTAGGTAGCTTTCTGTATATGAACATATTGCACTTGTTTGCCATGTAGCTAGATCTCAGAATATATACATATTGGACTCATCTGCCATGTAGTCAGCTCTCTGTGTATGAACATTTTGGACTCCTCTGCCTTGTAGCTAGCCCTCTAAATATACACATATTGGACTCATCTGCCATGTAGCTAACTCTCTGTATATGGCCATGTTGGACTCATCCTCCAAGTAGCTAGTATTCTGTATATGGACACGATGGACTACTCTGCCATGTAGCTAGCACTCAGTGTATGGACACGTTGGACTCATCTGCCATGTAGCTAGAACTCTGTATATGGAAATGTTGCACTACTCTGCCATGTAGCTAGCTCTCTGTATATGGACATTTTGGATTTGTCTGCCATGTAGCTAACTCTGTGTACATGGATATGTTGGAGTGATCTGCCATGTAGGTAGCTCTCTGTATATGAACGTTTTGCATGTGTCTAACATGCAGCTAGCTCTCTGTATATGGACATGTTGTACTCATCAACCATGTAGCCAGATCTCTCCGTATGAACATGTTGGACTCATCTGCCTTGTAGCAAGTCCTCTGTATAAACACATGTTGGACTCATCTACCATGTAGCTAACTCTCAATATATGGACATGTTGGACTAATCTGCCATGTAGCTAGTACTCTGTATATGGACATGTTGGACTACTCTACCATGTAGCTAGCTCTCAGTATATGGACACGTTGGACTTATCTGCCATGTAGTTAGAACTCTGTATATGGAAATGTTGTCAACTCTGCCATGTGGCTAGCTCGCTGTATATGGACATTTTAGACCCATCTGCCATGGAGCTAACTCTCTGTGCATGGGTATGTTGCAATTATCTTCCATGTAGGTAGCTCTGTGTATATGAACATATTGGACTTGCCTTTTATGTAGCTAGCTCTCTGAATATGGACATGTTGGACTCATCAGCAATGTAGCCAACTCTCTCTGTATGAACATCTGCCTTGTAGGGTATGTTGGACTGTTCTGGCTTGTAGGTAGCTCTCTGTATATGAACATATTGGACTTGTCTGCAATGTGGATAGCTTTCCGTATATGGACATGTTGGACACATCATCCATGTAGCCAGTTCTCTCTGTATGAACATGTTGGAATCAACTGCCTTGTAGCTCGTACTTTATATATACACATGATGGAGTCATCTGCCATGTAGCTAACTCTCAGTGTAAGACATGTTGTACTAATCTGCCATGTAGCTTGTACTCTGTATATCGACATGTTGGAATACTCTGCTTGTAACTAGCTCTCAGTATATAGATAATGGACACATTTGCCATGTAGCTAGAACTCTGTATATGGAAATGTTGCACTACTCTGCCATGTAGCTAGCTCTCTGTATATGGACATTATGGAATTGTCTGCCATGTAGCTAGAACTCTGTATATGGAAATGTTGCACTGTTGTGCCATGTAGCTAGCTCCCTGTATACGGACATTTTGGAGTAGTCTGCCATGTAGCTAGCTCTCTGTGCATGGATAGGTTGGAATGATCTGTATTGTAGGTAGCTTTTGTGTATAAACATATTGGACTTGTCTGCCATGTAGTTAGCTTTCTGTATATGGACATGTTGGACTCATCTTCCATGGAGTTAATACTGTGTATATGGACAAGTTGGACTACTCTGCCATGTAGCTTGCTCTCAGTATATGGACACATTGGTCTTATCTGGCATGTAGTTACAACTCTGTATATGGAAATGTTGCACTACACTGCCATGTAGCTAACTCTGTGTATATGGACATTTTGGACTCATCTGCCATGTAACTAGCTCTCTTTGCATGGATATGTTGGACTGATCTGCCATGTAGGTAGCTCTCTGTATATGAAAATATTGGACTTGTCTGCCATGGAGCTAGCTCTCTGTATATGGACATTTTGGACTCATCTGCCATGTAGCTAGCTCTCTGTGTGTGGAGATGATGGACTAATCTGCCATTTAGGTAGCTCTCTGTATATTAACATAGTGGAATTGTCTGCCATATAGCTAGGTCTCAATATATGGACATGTTGGACTCATCTTTCTTGTAGCTAGTACTTTGTATATGGACATGTTGGAGTACTCTGCCATGTAGCTAGCTCTCAATATAGGGACATGTTGGACTACTCTGCCATGTAGCTACTTCTGAGTATATGGACACGTTGGACTCATCTACCATGTAGCAATAACTCTGTATATGGAAATGTTGCACTACTGTGCCATGTAGCTAGCTTTCTGTATATGGACATTTGTACTCGTCTGCCATGTAGCTAAGTCTCAGTACATGGACATGTTGAACTCACCTGCCATGTAGCTAGTGCTCTGTATATTAACATGTTGGAGTACTCTGCCATATAGCTCACTCTCAGTGTATGCACACATTGGACTTATCTGCCATGTAGCAAGTACTCTGTATATGGACATGTAGGACTACTCTGTCATGTAGCTAACTCTCAGTATATGGCCACGTTGGACTTATCTGCCATGTAGCTAGAATTTTGTATATGGAAATTTTGCACTACTCTGCCATGTAGCTAGCACTCTTTATATGGACACTTTAGACTCATCTGCCATGTAGCTAGCTCTCTGTGCATGGATATGTTGGACTGATATGCCATATAGGTAGCTCTCTGTATATGAACATATTGGACTTGTCTGCCATGTTGCTAGCTCTCAGTATATGTACGTGTTGGACTCATCTGCCATGTTGCCAGCTCTCTCAGTATGAACATGTTGATTTCATCTGCCTTGTAGCTATTGCTCTCTATATATCCATGTTGGACTCATCTGTCATGTAGCTAACTCTTTGTATATGGACATGTTGGACTCATCTGCCATGTAGCTAGTACTGTATATGGACATGTTGGACTACTCTGCCATGTAGCTAAGTCTCTGTTTATGTACATTTTGGACTTGTCTGTCATGTAGCTAGCTCTCTGTACATGCATATGATGGAATAATCTCCCATGCAGGTAGAACTCTGTATATGAACATATTGGAATTCTCTGCCATGTAGCTAGCTCTCATTATATGGACACGTTGGACTCATCTACCATGTAGCAAGAACTCTGTATATGGAAATGTTGCACTACTGTGCCATGTAGCTAGCTCGCTGTATATAGACATTTGGACTCGTCTGCCATGTGGCTAGCGCTCTGTACATAGATATGTTGGACTGATCTGCCATGTATGTAGCTCTCTGTATATGAACATATTGAACTTGTCTGCCATGTTGCTAGCTCTCAGTATATGGACATGTTGGACTCATCAGCCATGTAGCTAGCTCTCTCTGTATGAACATGTTGGTCTCATCTGGCATGTAGCTAGCCCTCTAAATATACACATGATGGACTCATCTGACTAGGTGCTAACTCTCAGTATATGGACACATTGGACTCATCTGCCATGTAGCTAGAACTCTGTATGTGGAAATGTTGAACAACTCTACCATGTAGATAGATCCCTGTATATGAACATTTTAGAGTCGTCTGCCATGTAGCTAGCTCTCTGTCCATGGATATGATGGACTAATCTGCCATGTAGGTAGCTCTCTGTATATGAACATATTGGACTTCTCTTCCATGTCGCTAGCTCTCAATATATGGACTTGTTGCACTCATCAGCCATGTAGCCAGCTCTCTCTGTAGGAACATGTTGGACTCATCTGCCTTGAAGCTTGTTGTTGTTAAGTGCCATGGAGTTAGTTCCGACTCATTGTGACTATGCACAGGGTTTCCGAGGCTTTAAATCTTTACAGGGAGCAGAACCACTCATCTTTCTCCAACGGATCCACTGGTAGTTTCGAACTGCTGAACTTGCGGTTCACAGCCCAATTTGGAACCTCTATGCTATGTTGTTGTTGTTATGTGCCATCGAGTCGGTTCCGACCCATAGCGACTCTGTATAGGGTTTCCGTATGATATAGTCAACTATATATACACATGTTGGACTAATCTGCCATGTAGCTAACTCTCAGTATATGGACATGTTGGACTCATCTGCCATATAGCTATTATTCTGTATATGGATATGGTTGACTACTCTACCATGAGCTTGCTCTCAATATATGGACATGTTGGAGTCATCTTCCACGTAGCTAGAATGCTGCATATGGAAATGTTGCACTACTCTGACATGTAGCTAATTTTCTGTATATGTATAGTTCAGACTTGTCTGCCATGTAGCTAGCTCTCTGTGCATGAATATGTTGGACTGATCTTCCATGTAGATAGCTCTCTGTATATGAACATATTTCACTAGTCTTCCATGTAGCTAGCTCTCTGTATATGGACATGTTGGGCTCATCAGCCATGTTGCCAGCTCTCTCTGTATGAACATGTTGGAAACATCTGCCTTGTAGCTAGTCCTCTATATATACACATGTTGGACTCATCTGCCATGTAGCTAACTCTCAATATATGGACACGTTGGATTCATCTACCATGTAGCTAGAACTCTGTATATGGAAATGTTGCACTACTCTGCCATGTATCTAGCTCTCTGTATATGGATATTTGGACTCATCTGCCATGTGACTAGCTCTTTGTACATGGATATGTTGGACTGATCTACCATGTATTTAGCTCTCTGTATATGAACATATTGGACTTGTCTGCCATGTGGCTAGGTCTCAATATATGCACATATTGGACTCATCTGCCTTGTAGCTAGTACTCTGTATATGGATATGTTGGAGTACTCTGCCATGTAGCTAGTTCTTAGTATATGGACATGTTGAACTCATCTGTCATGTAGCTAGTACTCTGTATATGGACATGATGGATTACTCTGCCATGTAGCTAGCTCTCAGTATATGGACACCTTGGACTCATTTTCCATGTTGCTAGAACTGTGTATATGGAAATGTTGCACTACTCTGTCATGTAGCTAACTCTCTTTATATGTACATTTTGGACTCGTCTGCCATGTAGCTAGCTCTCTGTGCATGCATATGTCGGACTAATCTGCCATGTAGGTAGCTCTCTGTATATGAACATATTTCATTTGTCTGCCATATAGCTAGCTCTCTGTATATGGACATGTTGGGCTCATCAGCCATATAGCCAGCTCTCTCTGTATGAACATGTTGAACTAATCTGACATGCAGCTAGCCCTCTAAATATATGAATGATGGACTCATCTGACATGTAGCTAACTCTCAGTATATGGACACGTTGGACTTATCTGCCATGTAGCTAGAACTCTGTATATGGACATGTTGGACTCATATGCCATGTAGCTAGTACTCTGTATATGGACATCTTGGACAACTCTGCGATGTAAGTAGCTCTCAGTATATGGACACATTGGACTCATCTACCATGTAGCTAGAACTCTGTATATGGAAATGTTGCACTACTCTACCATGTAGCTAGCTCTCTGTATATGGACATTTTGGACTCGTCTGCCATGTAGCTTGCTCTCTGTGCGTGGATATGTTGGACAGATCTGTCATGTAAGTAGCTCTCTATATATGAACCTATTTGACTTGTCTGCCATGTAGCTAGCTCTCAGTATATGTACATGTTGGATTCATCAACCATGTAGCCAGCTCTCTGTGTATCAACATGCTTTCCTCATCTGCCTTGTAGCTCACCCTCTAAATATACACATGTTGGACTCATCTGCCATGTAGCTTACTCTCAGTACATGGACATGTTGGACTACTCTGCCATGTAGCTACCTTTCAGTATATAGACACGTTGGATTCATCTGCCATGTAGCATGAACTCTGTATATGGAACTGTTGCACTACTCTGCTATGTAGGCAGCTCTCTGTATATGGACATTTTGGATGTTTGTGCCATGTAGCTAGCTCCCTGTGCATGGTTTTATTGGACTTATATGCCACGTAGGTAGTTCTCTGTATATGAACATATTGGACTTGTATGCCATGTATCTAGCTCTCAGTATATGGACATTTGGGCCTCATCAGGCATGTAGCCAGCTCTCTGTATATGAACATGTTGGATTCATCTGCCTTGTAGCTAGTACTATGTATATGGACTTGTTGGACTACTCTGCCACGTATCTAGCTCTCAGTATATGGACACATTGGACTATTTTACCATGCATCTAGAACTCTGTATATGGAAATGTTGCACTACTCTGCCATGTAGCTAGCTTTCTGTATATGGAAGTTTAGGACTCGTCTGCCATGTAGCTAGCTCTCTGTACATGGATATATTGGACTGATCTGCCATGTATGTAGCTCTCTGTATATGAACATATTGGACTTGACTGCCATGTAGCTAGCTCTCAGTATATGAACATATTAAATTCATCAGCCATGTAGCCAGCTCCCTCTGTATGAACATGTTGAACTCATCTGACATGTAGCTAGCCCTCTATATATACACATGATAGACTCATCTGCCATGTAGCTAACTCTCAGTATATGGACACATTGGACTCATCTGCCATGTAGCTAGAACTCTGTATATGGAAATGTTCAACTAGTCTGCCATGTAGCTAGCTCTCTGTATATGGACATTCTGGAGTTGTCTGCCATGTAGATAGCTCTCTGTGCATGGTTATGTTTGACTGATCTGCCACGTAGGTAGTTCTCTGTATATGAACATATTGGACTTGTCTGCCATGGAGCTAGTTCTCTGTATATGGACATGTTGTAATACTCTGCCATGTAGCTAGCTCTCAGTATATGGACACTTTGGACACATCTGACTTGTAGCTAGAACTCTGTATATGGAAATGTTCAACTACTGTGCCATGTAGCTGGCTCCGTATATATGGACATTTTGGACTTGTCTGCCATGTAGCTAGCTCTCTGTATATGGACATGTTGGCCTGATCTGCATGTAGGTAGCTCTCTGTATATGAACATATTGAACTTGTCTGCCATGTAACTAGCTCTCTGTATATGGACACGTTGGGCTCATCAGTCATGTAGACAGCTCTCTCTGTATGAACATGTTGGATTCATCTGCCTTATAGCATGTCCTCTATATTTACACACACTGGACTAATCTTCCATGTAGCTATCTCTCAGCATATGGCCATGTAGGATTCATCTGCCATGTAGTGATTTGTCTGTATATGGACATGTTGGACTACTCTGCCACGTAGCTAGCTTTTTGTATATGGACATTTAGGGCTCGTCTGCCATGTGGCTAGCTCTCTGTGCATGGATATGTTGCACTGATCTGCCATGTAGGTAGCTCTCTGTATATGAACATATTGGACTTGTCTACCATGCTGGTAGCTCTCAGTATGTGCACATGTTGGACTCATCAGCAATGTAGCCAGCTCTCTCTGTATGAACATGTTGGACTCATCTGCCTTGTAGCTAGTCCTCTATATATACACATGTTGGATTGATCTGCCATGTAGCTAACTCTCAGTATATGGATATGTTGAACAAATCTGCCATGTAACTAGTACTCTGTATATAGACATGTTCAAGTACTCTGCCATGAAGCTAGCTCTCAGTGTATGGACATGTTGGACTCATCTGACATGTAGCTAAAACACTGCATATGGAAATGTTGCACTACTTTGCCATGTAGCTAGCTCTCTTTATGTAGACATTTTGGACTCGGCTGCTATTTAGCTAGCTCTCTGTGCATGGATATGTTGGACTGATCTGCCATGTAGCTAGCTCTCTGTATATGGACATTTTGGACTCGTCTGCCATGTAGCTAGCTCTCTCTACATGGACATGTTGGACTCATCAGCCATGTAGTCAGCTCTCTCTGTAGGAACATGGTGGACTCATCTGCCTTGTAGCTTGTTGTTGTTGTAAAGTGCCATGGAATTGGTTCCACTCATAGCGACCCTGCACAGGGTTTCCAAGGCTGCAAATCTTTACAGGAGCAGAATCACTCATCTTTCTCCCACGGTACCACTGGCAGTTTCAAACTGCTGACCTTCCAGTTCAAAGCCCGATTTGTATCCACAACGCTATAGCCCTCTATATATACACAGTTTGGACTGATCTGCCATGTAGCTAACTCTCAGTATATGGAAATGTTGGACTCATCTGCCATGTAGCAAGACCTCTGTATATGGAAATGTTACACTACTCTACCATGTAGCTAGCTCTCTGTATATGGACATTTTGACTCGTCTGTCATGTAGCTAGCTCTCTGTGCATGGATGTGTTGGACTGATCTGCCACATAGGTAGCTCTCAGTATATGAACATATTGGACTTGTCTGCCATGTTGCTAGCTCTTTGTGTATGGACATTTTGGATTCTTCACAAATGTATCCTGCTCTGTATGTATGAACGTGTTGGCCTCATCTACCTTGTAGCTAGTCCTCTATATATACACATGTTGGACTCATCTGACATGTACCTAACTCTCAGTGTATGGACATGTTGGATTCATCTGCCATGTAGTTAGTACTCTGTATATGAACATGTTGGAGTACTCTGCCATGTAGCTAGCTTTCAGTATATGGAAACGTTGAACTCATCTGCCATGTAGCAAGTACTCTGTATATGGACATGTTGGACTACTCTGCCTTGTAGCTATCTCTCAGTATATGGACACGTTGGACTCATCTGCATTTAGCTAGCTCTCTGTATATGGACACGTTGGACTCATCTGACATGTAGCTAGCTCTCTATATATGGACATTTTGGACTCATCTGCCATGTAGCTAGCTCTCTGTGCATGGATATGTTGGACTGATCTGCCATGTAAGTAGCTCTCTGTAGATGAACATATTGGACATGTCTGCCATGTAGCTAGCTCTCTCTATATGGACAGGTTGGACTCATCAGCCATGTAGTCAGCTCTCTCTGTAGGAACATGGTGGACTCATCTGCCTTGTAGCTTGTTGTTGTTGTAAAGTGCCATGGAGTTGGTTCCTCTCATAGCGACCCTGCACACGGTTTCCAAGGCTGTAAATCTTTACAGGAGCAGAACCACTCATCTTTCTCCCACGGAACCGCTGGCCGTTTTGAACTGCTGAACTTCCAGTTCACAGCCCGATTCATAACCACTACGCTAAATTCCTCTCTGTGCATGGATATGTTGGACTGATCTGCCATGTAAGTAGCTCTCTGTAGATGAACATATTGGACATGTCTGCCATGTAGCTAGCTCTCTGTATATGGACATGTTAGACTCATCAGACACATAGACAGTTCTCTCTGAATCAACATACTGGACTCCTCTGACTTGTAACTAGTCCTCTATATATACACATGTTGGACTCATCTACCATGTAACTAACTCTCAGTATATGGACATGTTGGACTTATCTTCATGTAGCTAGTACTCTGTTTATGGACATGTTGGTCTACTCTGCCATAAAGCAAGCTCTCAGTATATGGACATGTTGGATTCATCTGCCATGTAGCTAGAACTCTGTATATGGAAATGTTGAACTATTCTGTCATGTAGCTAGGTTTCTGTAGATGAACATTTTGGAATCACCTGACATGTAGCTAACTCTCTGTGCATGGATAAGTTTGACTGATTTGCCATATAGGTAGTTTTCTGTATATTAACATATTGGACTTGTCTGCCATGTTGCTAACTTTCAGTATATGGACATGTGGGCCTCATCTGCCATGGAACTAGTACTCTGTATATGGACATATTACACTACTCTTCCTTGTAGCCAGCTCTCAGTATATGGACACTTTAGAATTGAATTGCTTTTTAGAAACTGAAATCACGTTTCCTGTAAAAAGCGTATGAAGTGGTCTTTCAAAAGAGATAAGAAGCATTTAATGGATAGTTTCATGATAACACGAAAAAACTGGCAAATGTGAGCTTTCAAAAACGTCTAAAAGGTTGCTTGGGAAGCAAAACAACCTAACACGTGAGGGTGTTCTATCTTGCCAGTACGGCAAGAAAATAGTTCCTAGATCATGACATCCTTAATGAATCGTTCTCATTAGTGTAATAAAAATTTTGTTTTCATTCCTATACGTGAGATATCTTTCTCAAATGATTCGTTTGTCTCTTTCAACAGCCTTACTATTCATTACTTAGCAAGAAAATTCATGGAGGCTGTATTTTTCAAACAAATAGTTTTCCTATAAGTCATCCAAAAGGCAGTGTTTACAGATTCCTGGTGTGCAGCACAATTAGCCTACTCTCTAAGAAGGTATTGATTTCACTTTAGAATTAAATTGCTTTTTGTGAAACTGAAATCTTGCTTCCTATGAAAAGTGTATAAAGTGGTCTTTTGAATGAGATAAGAATCTTTTTAATGGATTGATTAATGATAACACAAAGAAACTGGCAAATGTGAGCTTTCAAAAACATCTAAAATGTTCCTTGGGCAGCTAAACTCTCTAACATGTGACAGTGTTCTATCTTGCCAGTACAGCAAGTAAATAGTTTCCTAGGTAATGACATGCTTAACCAAATGTTCTCATTAGTGTAATACAAGTTTTGTCTTCATTCCTATACGTGTAATAGCCTTCCCAAATGATTCGTTTGTCTTTTTCAACAGTCCTTACAATTCATTAATTGGCAAGCAAATTCATGGAGGCTATAATTTTCAAACAGATAGTTTCCTTATAAGTCAAGCAAAAGACAGTGTTTACAGATTCCTGGTGTGCAGCACTATTAGGCTTCTCTCTAAGAAGGCTACTGATTTCACTTTAGAATTGAATTGCTTTTTGTGAAACTGAAATCTTGCTTCCTAAAACAAGAGTATGAAGTGGTCTTTCGAAATACATAAGAAGCTATTAACAGATAGATTCATGATAACATGAAAAACTGGAAAATGTGAGCTTTCAAAAACATCTAAAAGAGTCCTTGAGCAGCAAAATTCTCTAGCATGTAAGTGTGTTCTATCTTGCCAGTACAGCAAGAAAATAGTATCCTAGATCATGACATCCTTAACTAAATGTTCTCAGTAGCATAATACATTTCTTTTTCATTCCTATATTTGAAATAGCTTTCTCAAAAGATTCATTAGTCTCTTTCAACAGTCCCTACTATCCATTACTTAGCAAGCAAATTCATAGAGGTTGTATTTTTCAAACAGATGGTTTTCTTATAAGTCATCCAAAAGATAGTGTTTACAGATTTCCTGTTGTGCAGCATGATTAGCCTTCTCTCTGTGAAGGATACTGATTTCACTTTCCCTATAAGTCGTCCAAAAGGCAGTGTTTGCGGATTCCTGGTGTGCAGCACAATTAGACTTCTCTCTAAGAAAACTACTTTTTTCACTTTCGAATTGAATTGCTTTTTATGAAACTGAAATCTCACTTCCTACGAAAAGCTTATGAAGTTGTCTTTCGAAAGAGATAAGAAGCTTTTAATGGATAGATTCATGATAACATGAAGAAACTGGAAATGTGAGCTTTCAAAAACGTCTAAAAGGTTCCTTGGGCAGCAAACTCTCTAACAAGTTAGTGTGTTCTATATTGCCAGTACAGCAAGAAAATAGTTTCCTAGATCATGATATCCTTAATGAAACGTTCTCATTAGTGTAATACAAGTTTTGTTTTCATTCCTATATGTGAAATAGCTTTCCCAAATGATTCATTAGTCTCTTTCAACAGTCCTTACTATTCATTATTTTGCAAGCAAATACATGGAGGCTGTATTTTTCAAACAGATACTTTTCCTATAAGTCATCCAAAAGACAGTGTTTACAGATTTCTGGAGTGAAGCACAATTAAGGATGTTAGTCTTCTCTCAAAGAAGGCTACTGATTTCACTTTTGAATTGAATTCCTTTTTGTGAAAGTGAAATCTCGTTTCCTACGAAAAGAGTATGAAGTGGTCTTTCAAAAGAGATAAGAAGTTTTAACGGATAGATTCATGATAACACGAAGAAACTGGCAAATATGAGCATTCAAAAATGTCTAAAATGTTCCTTGGGCATCAAAACTCTCTAACACGTGTGTTCTACATTGCCAGTACAGCAAGAAAATAGTTTCCTAGATCATGACATCCTTAATTAAGAGTTCTCATTAGTGTAATATAAGTTTTGTTTTCATTCCTATATGTGAAATAGCTTTCCCAAATGATTCGTTAGTCTCTTTCAACAGTCCTTACTATTCATTACTTTGCAAGCAAATTCATGGAGGTTGTATTTTTCAAACAGCTAGTTTTCCTATAAGTCATCCAAAAGTCAGTGTTTACAGATTCCTGGTGTGCAGCACAATTAAGGTTGTTAGCCTTCTCTCTAAGAATTTCACATTCGAATTGAATTGCTTTTTATGAAACTGAAATCTCGCTTCCTACGAAAAGAGAATGAAGTAGTCTTTCGAAAGAGATCATAAGCTTTTAACGGATAGATTCATGATAACACGAAGAAACTGGAAATGTGAACTTTCAAAAACGTCTAAAAGGTTCCTTGGGCATCAAAACTCTCTAACACGTTAGTGTGTTCTATTTTGCCTATACAGCAAGAAAATAGTTTCGTAGATCATGACATCCTTAACGAAACGTTCTCCTTAGTGTAATACAAGTTTTGTTTTCATTCCTATATGTGAAATAGCTTTCCCAAATGATTTGTTTGTCTCTTTCAACAGTCCTTACTATTCATTACTTTGCAAGAAAATTCATGGAGGTCGTATTTTTCAAACAGCTAGTTTTCCTATAAGTCATCCAAAATTCAGTGTTTACAGCTTCCTGGTGTGCAGCACAATTAAGATTGTCAGCCTGCACTCTAAGAAGGCTACAGATTTCACTTTACATATGAATTGTTTTTGTCAAACTGAAATCTCCCTTCCTACGAAAAGTGTATGAAGTGAACTTTCAAAAGCAATAAGAAGCTTTTATCGGATAGATTCATGATAACATGAAGAAACTGGCAAATATGAGCTTTCATAAACGTCTAAAAGTTTTCTTGGGCATCAAAACTCTCTAACACGTGAGTGTGTTCTATATTGCCAGTACAGCAAGAAAATAGTTTCCTAGATCATGACATCCTTAATTAAGAGTTCTCATTAGTGTAATACAAGTTTTGTTTTCATTCCTATATGTGAAATAGCTTTCCCAAATGATTCGTTAGTCTCTTTCAACAGTCCTTACTATTCATTACTTTGCAAGCAAATTCATGGAGGCTGTATTTTTCAAACAGCTAGTTTTCCTATAAGTCATCCAAAAGTCAGTGTTTACAGATTCCTGGTGTGCAGCACAATTAAGATTGTTAGTCTTCTCTCTAAGAAGGCTATTAATTTCACATTCGAATTGAATTGCTTTTTATGAAACTGAAATCTCTCTTCCTATGAAAAGAGAATGAAGTGGTCTTTCGAAAGATATAAGAAGCTTTTAACGGATAGATTCATGATAGCATGAAGAAACTTGAAATGTGAGCTTTCAAAAACATCTAAAAGGTTCCTTGGGCATCAAAACTCTCTAACACGTTAGTGTGTTCTATTTTGCCAGTACAGCAAGAAAATAGTTTCGTAGATCATGACATCCTAACGAAACGTTCTCCTTAGTGTAATACAAGTTTTGTTTTCATTCCAATATGTGAAATAACTTTCCCAAATGATTCATTTGTCTCTTTCAACAGTCCTTACTATTCATTACTTAGCAAGCAAATTCATGGAGGCTATATGTTTCAAACAGATACTTTTGCTGTAAGTCACCCAAAAGACAGTGTGTACAGATTCCTGGTGTGCAGCACAATTAAGGTTGTTACCCTTCTCTCTAGAAGGCTTTTGATTTCACTTTAGAATTGAATTGCTTTTTTTTTAAGGTTTTTATTGTGGATTGAGTGAAAGTTTACAGGGCACCTCATCAGTTTCACATTCAACCATTCATATGACTTGTTTCATTACATTGATTATAATCCCCTCCATATATCATCAGTTAACAGTGTTTCTCTCTATCCTCTTTAGCATTTGGGGGGGGAGGGGGAAACTTTGCCTTTTTGGAATTTACAGTTTCGGCTTTTAGGGAAGGTTTTTACATTAATCTGTGGCTATCCAGGGCTCACATATGCGATTACTAACAAGCATAACTGAATAATCAGATGAGGGACAGTTTGCTATGTCTGCTAGGTGGCTAAAGTCTGATCCTCAGAGCCTATGGTTTGGACGGTCTGCAA
>NW_006408814.1:2571790-2572208 GCF_000296735.1 Chrysochloris asiatica | reverse complement strand
GCTTGGTATATTTTTTTCCATCCTTTGACTTTTAATCTGTTTTTGTCTCTGTGTGTCAGATGTGTCTCTTGCAGACAGCATATTGAAGGATCTTGTTTTCTTGTCCATTCTGCTACCCTCCGTCTCTTAACAGGTGCATTTAATCCATTTACATTCAGTGTAATAATTGACAGGTATTGATCAATTGCTGCCATTACGTTTGGGTTTTTTTGTGGTGTTGCTGCTTCTTTGTTCTGTGTGTCTTCCTCTGTTAAGTAAATGATTTTTGTGTTTTTTCTTGTGAGTTTCCTCATAGTTTTAATGTTTCCATGTTCATCTTGGATTTTCATTCTCTTGGTATGTTGTGACGTGTTAAGTTTCTTTCAGGTTGCCTTATAGTCTATTAACTTTTCTCTCCATTTACTGCAGTCTATTTTAT
>NW_006408814.1:2566412-2569968 GCF_000296735.1 Chrysochloris asiatica | reverse complement strand
TGCACATGCTTATTAGAACCCTCCGAGGGTGGGGCTGGGGTGCCCACTAGTTCAGGCACCCATATAGTCACCAGAATGGAGGTACGCACACAGCAAGGGACCAACAAAAAGTTACCAAAGAAAAGAAAAGAAAAGAATGTCCACACCTCTATCTCTGTGGCTCTGTCAGGCGTCCGTGGCTACTCTGATCCTTTGCCCACTTGGCCCCTCACAAAATGGTGGCTCCTGGAGCAGCTGAGCATCCCTAACCAGGAAGCAATTGATTTCTTGTTTCTGCCACAAGCTCCCCAGCTGTAAGTCTTCGAACCTTCTAGATATTCCTTTATATGTGGTTCAGAGTACTGGGACGATTTCCTGAGCCTTCTTGGTTCTGTATTCTGTGTTGTTCTCGGCAGAGCTCATCACTACACTTCCACCCGATCCGCCATCTTTTTCCGGAAGTCTTGAATTGCTTTTTGTGAAACTGAAATCTCACTTCCTACAAAAAGCGTATTCAGTGGTCTTCCAAAAGAGATAAGAAGCTTTTAACGGATAGATTCATGACAACACGAAGAAATTGGCAAACATGAGCTTTCAAAAATGTCTAAAAGTTTCCTGGGGCAGCAAAACTCTCTAACACGTGAATGTGTGCTATCTTGCCTGTATAGCAAGAAAATAGTTCCCTAGATCATGACTTCCTTAATAAAATGTTCTCATTAGTGTAATTCAAGTTTTGTTTTCATTCCTATACTTGAAGTAGCTTTCCCAAATGATTCGTTTGTCTCTTTCCACAGTTCTTACTATTCATTACTTAGCAAGCAAATTCATGGAGGCTGCATTGTTCAAACAAATAGTTTTCCTATAAGTCATCCAAAAGACAGTTTTTACAGATTCCTGGTGTGCAGCACAATTAGCCTTCTCTCTAAGAAGGCTACTGATTTCACTTTAGAATTGAATAGCTTTTTGTAAAACTGAAATATCGCTTTCTATGAAAAGCATATAAAGTGGTCTTTTGAATGAGATAAGCTTTTTAGTGGATAGATTCATGATAACACGAAGAAACTGGCAAATGTGAGCTTTCAAAAACATCTAAAAGGTTCCTTGGGCGGCAAAACTCTCTAACACGTGAGTGGGTTTTATCTTGCCAGTACAGCAAGAAAATAGTTTACTAGGTCATGACATCCTTAACGAAACGTTCTCATTAGTGTAATAAAAGTTTTGTTTTCATTCCTATACGTGTAATAGCTTTCCCAAATGATTCGTTTGTCTCCTCAACAGTCCTTACTATTCATTACTTAGCAAGCAAATTCATGGAGGCTGTATTTTTCAAACAGATAGTTTTCCTATAAGTCATCCAAAAGATATTTTTTACAGATTCCTGGTGTGCAGCACAATTAGCTTCTCTCTAAGAAGGCTACTGTTTTCACTTTAGAATTGACTTGCTTTTTGTGAAACTGTAATCTCGCTTCTAAAAAAGCGTATGAAGTGGTCTTTCGAAAGATATAAGAAGCGTTTAACGGATAGATTCGTGATAACATGAAGAAACTAACAAATGTGAGCTTTCAAAAACATCTAAAAATTTCCTTGGGCAGCAAAACTCTCTAACACGTGAGTGTGTTCTATTTTGCCAGTACAGCAAGAAAATAGTTTCCTGGATCATGACATCCTTAATGAAACGTTCCCATTAGTGTAATACAAGTTTTGTTTTCAGTCCTATACGTGTAATAGCTTTCCCAAATCATTAGTTAGTCTCTTTCAACAGTCCTTTCAATTCATTAATTAGCAAGCAAATTCATGGAGGCTGTAATTTTCAAACAGATAGTTTCCTTGTAAGTCAACCAAAAGACAATGTTTACAGATTCCTGGTGTGCAGAACAATTAAGGTTGTTAGCCTTATCTCTAAGAAGGCTATACATTTCACTTTAGAATTGAATTGATTTTGTGAAACTGAAATCTTGCTTCCTATGTAAAGCATATGACGTGGTCTTTGGAAAGAGATAAGAAGCTTTTAACAGATAGATTCATAATAACATGAAGAAACTGGCAAATGTGAGCTTTCAAAAACATCTAAAAGTTTTCTTGGGCAGCAAAACTCTCTAACACGTGAGTGTGTTCTATCTTGCCATTATAGAAAGAACATAGTTTCCTGGATCATGACATCCTTAACGAAACGTTCCCATTAGTGTAATACAAGTTTTGTTTTCATTCCCATATGTGAAATAACCTTCCCAAATGATTCGTTTTTCTCTTTCAACAGTCCTTACTATTCATTACTTAGCAAGCAAATTCATGGAGGCTTTATTTTTCAAACAGAAAATTTTCCTGTAAGTCACTGAAAATACAGTGTTTACAGATTCCTGGTGTGCAGCACAGTTAAGGTTTTTAGCCTTCTCTCTAAGAAGGCTACTGGTTTCACTTTACAATTGAATTGTTTTTTTTGAAACTGAAATCTCCCTTCCTCTGAAAAGCATATGAAGTGGTCTTTTGAAAGAGATAAGAAGCTTCTAATGGATAGATTCATGACAACACGAAGAAACTGGCAAATATGAGCTTTCAAAAACGTCTAAAAGTTTCCTTGGGCAGCAAAACTCTCTAACACGGGAGTGAGTTTTATCTTGCCAGTACAGCAAGAAAATAGTTTCCTAGTTCATGACATCCTTAATGAAACATTCTCCTTAGTGTACTACAAGTTTTGTTCTCAGTCCTGTATGTGAAATAACTTCCCCAAATGATTCGTTAGTCTCTTTGAAAAGTCCTTACTATTCATTACTTAGCAAGCAAATTCATGGAGGCTGTAGTTTTCAAACAGAGAGTTTTCCTATTCAACCAAAAGACAGTGTTTACGGTTTCCTGGTGTGCTTCAGAAGTAAGGTTGTTAGCCTATTTCTAATAAGGCTACTGATTTCACTTTAGAATTCAACTGTTTCTGTGAAATTGAAATCTCGCTTCCTATGTAAAGTGTATGACGTGATCTTTGGAAAGATATAAGAAGCTTTTAATGGATTGATTCATGATAACACAAAGAAACAGGCAAATGAGACCTTTCAAAAACGTCTAAAAGGTTTCTTGGGGAGAAAAACTCTCTAACACATGAGTGTGTTCTATCTTGCAAGTACAACAAGAAAATAGTTTCCTGGATCATGACATCCTTAAACAAATGTTCTCATTAATGCAATACAAGTTTTGTTTTCATTCATATACATGAAACAGCTTTCCCAAAAGATTTGTTTGTCTCTTTCAACAGTCCTGACTATTCATTTCATAGCAAGCAAATTCATGGAGGCTGTATTTTTCAAACAGATAGTTTCTTTTTAAGTCATCCAAAAGACAATGTTTACAGATTCCTGGTGTGCAGCACAATTAACGTTGCTAGCCTTCTCACTAAAAAAGCTACTCATTTCACTTTACAATTGAACTGCTTTTTGTGAAACTGTAATCTCACTTCCTACAAAAAACGTATTAAGTTGTCTTTCGAAAGAGATAAGAAGCTTTTAACGGATAGATTCATGATAAAAAGAAGAAACTGACAAATGTGATCTTTCAAAAACGTCTAAAAGGTTCCTTGGGCAGCAAAACT
>NW_006408814.1:2556838-2565717 GCF_000296735.1 Chrysochloris asiatica | reverse complement strand
AAGAAGCTTTTAACGGATAGATTCATGATAAAAAGAAGAAACTGACAAATGTGATCTTTCAAAAACGTCTAAAAGGTTCCTTGGGCAGCAAAACTCTCTAACACATGAGAGTGTTCTATCTTGCCAGTACAGCAAGAAAATATTTTCCTAGGTCATGACATCCTTAACGAAACGTTCTCCTTAGTGTAATAAAAGTTTTGTTTTCAGTCCTATACATGAAATAGCTTTCCCAATGATTCATTTGTCTCTTTCAACAGTCCTTACTATTCATTACTTAGCAAGCAAATTCATGGAGGCTGTAATTTTCAAACAGATAGTTTTGCTGTAAGTCACCCAAAAGACAGTGTTTACAGATTGCTGGTGTACAGCACAATTAGCCTTCTCTCTAAGAAGGCTACTGATTTCACTTTAGAATTGAATTGTTGTTTGTGAAACTGAAATCTCACTTCTACAAAAAGGGTATGAAGTGGTCTTTATAAAGAGATAAGAAGCTTTTAACGGATTGATTCATGATAACACGAAGAAACAGGCAAATGTGAGCTTTCAAAAACATCTAAAAAGTTCCTTGGGTAGCAAAACTCTCTAACACGTGAGTGTGTTCTATCTTGCCAGTACAGAAAAAAAAAAAAAAAAAAAAAAAAAAACTTGCATATATAATGACATCCTTTACAAAACGTTCTCATTAATGTAATTCAAGTTTTGTTTTCATTCCTATACGTGAAATAGCTTTCCCAAATGATTCGTTTGTCTCTTTCAACAGTCCTTATTATTCATTACTTAGCAAGCATATTCCTGGAGGCTGTATTTTTCAAACAGATATTTTCCCTATAAGTCATCCAACAGACAGTGTTTACAGATTTCTGGAGTGAAGCACAATTAAGGTTGTTAGCATTCTCTCTAAGAAGGCTACTGATTTCACTTTACAATTGAATTGATTTTTGTGAAACTGAAATCTCACTTTCTACGAAAAGCGTATAAAGTGGTCTTTCAAAAGAGATAAGATGCTTTTAACAGATAGATTCATGATAACATGAAGAAACTGGCAAATGTGAGCTTTCAAAAACGTATTAAAAGTTCCTTGGGCAGCAAAACTCTCTAACACGTGAGTGTGTTCTATCTTGCCACTACAGCAAGAAAATAGTTTCCTAGATCATGACATCCTTAAAGAAAAGATCTCCTTAGTGTATTACAAGTTATGTTTTCAGTCCTATATGTGAAATAACTTTCCCAAATGATTTGTTTGTCTCATTCAACAGTCCTTACTATTCATTACTTAGCAAGCAAATTCATGGAGGCTGTATTTTTCAAATGGATAGTTTTCCTATAAGTCATCCAAAAGACAGTGTTTACAGATGTCCTGGTGTGCTGCACAATTAGCCTTCTCTCTAAGTAGGCAACTGATTTCACTTTACAATTGAATTGATTTTTGTGAAACTGAAATCTCACTTCCCATGCAAAGTATATGCAGTGGTCTTTCGAAAGAGATAAGAAGCTTTTAATGGATAGATTCATGATAACATGAAGAAACTGGCAAATGTGAGCTTTCAAAAACGTCTAAAAGGTTCCTTGGGAAGCAAAACTCTCTAACACGTGAGTGTGTTGCATCTTGCCAGTACAGCAAAAAATAGTTTCCTAGATAATGACATCCTTAATGAAACACTCTCCTTAGTGTAATACAAGTTTTGTTTTTATTCCGATATGTGAAATAGCTTTCCCAAATGATTCTTTTGTCTGTATCAACAGTCCTTACTATTCATTACTTAGCAAGCAGATTCCTGTTGTTCAGCACAATTAAGGTTGTAAGCCTTCTCTCTAAGAAGGCTACTTATTTCACTTTAGAATTGAATTACATTTTGTGAAATGGAAATCTCGCTTCCAACGAAAAGCTTATGAAGTGGTCTTTCGAAAAAGATAAGAAGCTTTTAACGGATAGATTCATTATAACATGAAGAAACTGGCAAATGTGAGCTTTCAGAACGTCTAAAAGATTTCTTGGGTAGGAAAACTCTGTAACACGTGAGTGTGTTCTATCTTGCCAGTACTGCAAGAAAATAGTTTCCTAGATCATGACATCTTTAAAGAAATGTTCTCATTAGTGTAATAGAAGATTTGTGTTCAGTCCTATATGTGAAATAGCTTTCCCAAATGATCCGATTGTCTCTTTCAACAGTCCTTACTATTCATTACATAGTAAGCAAATTCATGGAGGCTGTATTTTTCAAACAGATTGTTTTGCTGTAAGTCACCCAAAAGAGAGTGCTTACAGATTCCTCATATACATCACAATTAAGGTTGTTAGCCTTCTCTCTAAGAAGGCTACAGATTTCACTTTAGAATTGAGTTGCTTTTTGTGAAACTGAAATCTCGCTTCTTATGTAAAGCGTATGAAGTGGTCTTTCAAAAGAGATAAGAAGTTTTTAACGGATAGATTAATGATAACACGAAGAAACTGGCAAATGTGAGCTTTGAAAAATGTCTAATAGCTTCCTTGGGTAGTAAAACTCTCTAACACGTGAGTGTGTTCTATCTTGCCAGTACTGCAAGAAAATAGTTTCCTAGATCATGACATCCTTAATGATTCGTTCTCATTAGTGTAATACAAGTTTTGTTTTCATTCCTATATGTGAAATAGCTTTCCCAAATGATTTGTAAGTCTCTTTCAACAGTCCTAACTATTCATTAATTACTTAGAAAGCAAATTTATGGAGTCTGTATTTTTCAAACAGATCGTTTTCCTATAAATCATCCAAAAGACAGTGTTTACAGATTACTGGTGTGCAGCACAATTAAGGTTTATCACCTTCTCTCTAGAAGGCTATATAGATTTCACTTTAGAATTCAATTGCTTTTTGTGAAAGTGAAATCTCGCTTCCTACGAAAAGTGTATGAAGTGGTCTTTTGAAAGAGATAAGAAGCTTTTAACGGATAGATTCATGATATCACAAAGAAAATGTCAAATGTAGCTTTCAAAAACATCTAAAATGTTCCTTGGGCAGCAAAACCCTGAAACGTGAGTGTGTTCTATCTTGACTGTACAGCAAGAAAATAGTTTCCTATATCATGACATCCTTAATGAAACGATCTCCTTAGTGTAATACAAGTTTTCTTTTCATTCCTGTATGTGAAATAGCTTTCCCAAATGATTCGTTTGTCTCTTTCAACAGTCCTTACTATTCATTACTTAGCAAGCAAATTCATGGAGGCCATATTTTTCAAATAGAGAGTTTTCCTGTAAGTCATCCAAAAGACAGTGTTTACTGATGCCCTTGTGTGCAGCACAATTAGCCTTCTCTCTAAGAAGGCAACTGATTTCACTTTACAATTGAATTGATTTTTGTGAAACTGAAATCTCGCTTCCCATGCAAAGCATATGCAGTGGTCTTTCGAAAGAGATAAGAAGCTTTTAATGGATAGATTCATGATAACATGAAGAAACTGGCAAATGTGAGCTTTCAAAAACGTCTAAAAGGTTCCTTGGGAAGCAAAACTCTCTAACGTGAGTGTGTTGTTTCTTGCCAGTACAGCCAGAAAATAGTTTCCTAGATCATGACATCCTTAAAGAAAAGATCTCCTTAGTGTTTTACAAGTTATGTTTTCAGTCCTATATGTGAAATAACTTTCCCAAATGATTCGTTTGTCTCTTTCAACAGTCCTTACAATTCATTACTTAGCAAGAAAATTTATGGAGGCTGTATTTTTTAAACAGATAGTTTTCCTATAACTCATCCAAAAGACAGTGTTACAGATTACTGGTGTGCAGCACAATTCGATTTCTCTCTAAGAAGGCTACTTATTTCACTTTAGAATTGAATTGCTTTTTGTGAAATTGAAATCTCGCTTCCTACAAAAACTTAAGAAGTGGTCTTTTGAAAGAGATAAGAAGCTTTTAATGGATAGATTCATGATAACACGAAGAAACTGGCAAATGTGAGCTTTCAAAAACATCTAAAAGGTTTCTTTGGCAGCAAAACTCTATAACAGGTGAATGTGCTCTATTTTGCCAGTACAGCCAGAAAATAGTTTCTTAGATCATGAAATCCTTTAGAAAAGATGTCCTTAGTGTATTACAAGTTTTGTTTTCAGTCCTATATATGTGAAATAACTTTCCAAAATGATTCATTTGTCTCTTTCAACAGTCCTTACTATTCATTACTTAGCAAGGAAATTCATGGAGGCTGTATTTTTCAAACAGATAGTTTTGCTGTAAGTCACCCAAAAGACAGTGTTTAGAGATTCCTGGTGTGCAGCACAATTAAGGTTGTTAGCCGTCTCTCTAAGAAAGCTACTGATTTCACTTTCTAATTGAATTGCTTACTGTGAAACTGAAATCTCGCTTCCTACGAAAAGTGTTTGAAGTGGTCTTTCGAAAGAAGAAAGAAGCTTTCAACGGATAGATTCATGATAACCCGAAGAAACTGGCAAATGTGAACTTTCAAAAACATCTAAAATGTTCCTTGGGCAACAAAACTCTCTAACACGTGAGTGTGTTGTATCTTGCCAGTACAGCAAGAAAATAGTTTACTAGATCATGAAATCCTGAACGAAACGTTCTGATTAGTGTAATACAAGTTTTGTTTTCATTCCTATACTTGAAATAGCTTTCCTAAATGATTCGTTTGTCTCTTTCAACAGTCCTTACAATTCTTTACTTAGCAAGTAAATTCATGGACGCTGCAATTTTCAAACAGATAGTTTCCTTATAAGTCAACCAAAAGTCAGTGTTTACAGATTACTTGTGTGCAGCACAATTAAGGTTGTTAGCCTTCTCTCTAAGAAGGCTACTGATTTCACCTTAGAATTCAATTGCTTTTGGTGAAACTGAAATCTCGCTTCCTACATAATGCATATGAAGTGGTCTTTCATAAGAGATCAGAAACTTTTAGTGGATACATTCATGATAACATGAAGAAACTGGCAAATGTTAGCTTTCAAAAACGTCTAAAAGTTTCCTTGGTCAGAAAAACTCTCTAAAAATGAGTGTATTTTATCTTGCCAGGACAGCAAGAAAATAGTTTCCTAGATCATGACATCCTTAACAAAACGTTCTCATTAGTGTAATACAAGTTTTCTTTTCATTTCTATACATGAAATAGCTTTTCCAAGTGATTCGTTTGTCACTTTAAACAATCCTTACTATTCATTACTTAGAAAGCAAATTCAAGGAGGATGTATTTTTCAAACAGATAGTTTTACTATAAGTCAACCAAAAGACAATGTTTACAGATTCCTGGTGTGTAACACAATTAAAGTTCATAGCCTTATTCCTAAGAAGGATACTGATTTCACTTGAGAATTGAATTGCTTTTGTGAAACTGAAATCTCGCTTCCTACATAAAGTGTATGAAGTGGTCTTTCGAAAGAGAGAAGAAGCTTTTAACGGATAGATTCATGATTACACAAAGAAACTGGCAAATGTGAGCTTTCAAAAATGTCTAAAAGGTTCCTTGGGCAGCAAAACTTTCTAACAAGTGAGTGTGTTCTATCTTGCCAGTACAGGAAGGAAATAGTTTCCTAGATCATGACATCCTTAACGAAACGTTCTCATTAGTGTAATACAAGTTTTCTTTTCATTTCTATACGTGAGATAGCTTTCCCAAATGATTCGTTTGTCTCTTTCAACAGTCCCTACTATTCATTATTTATCAAACAAATTCATGGAGGTGCACTTTTCAAACAGATAGTTTTACTATAAGTCAACCAAAAGACGGTGTTTACAGATTCCTGGTGTGCAGCACAATTAAGGTTGTTAGACTTCTCTCTAAGAAGGCTACTGATTTCACTTTAGAATTGAATTACTTTTTTGTAATTTTTTATTGAAAATTATATGATAGTTTACATGGGAGAACTTTAGTTTTACATTTATTCCATTGTATATCATTTCACTGCCATGGTTCCAATCCCCTCCACGCATCATCAACCACACAAATGGTATATCCCAGAAACCCGTCCCCTATACTTCCCCCTTCTCCCCCCAGTTTTCAGCCCACAGTCCCTTTCCCTCTCAGGGTCCAAAGTCCCCAGTCGCTTCATCATGCCACGTCATTGTCTCTCTCTCTATTTCAGGCATCTCTATTTCTCTGGGTAGGGTCCCGCTCTTGGCTCTTCTCCGTTGATGGTCCCAGAGGCCTCCCCTCCTATCCTGGAGAATTAATCACTCCCTTCCTTGTTACAAAACTTCTACTTTTGCATTTCCAACCCTCATAATCTGTTCTGATAGGCATTATTCCCTACAGTATCACGAATTACCCATCTGTATCTCCTTTCATCAGCTCCGCCCAGACAGATTGAATAGTACCTACTGGAGATTCTGCCTTCTGTCATGCTCCTTAGCACAAGGTTCCCTCTTGAAAGCTTGGAAGCCAGTCACTTCTTGCCTTTGTAGTTCCCCCCTCCCCATTTGAGTATCCAATGTCCAAGCTGCCCTTCTCCATCCACTCTGTGTGTGGGTGTGTGTGAATGTTTCTTGCTGCAAGGATTTGCTCCCTCTGAGTCACTGCTCCATAGGTATAGGTCAAGTTCATCAGACTGTATCAGCTAACTCTCCCCCCCACCCACTTCTTTCCTCTCTTGGTTGAGTTCCTATCATCCAGTCATCCGTTGCAGATCACATAGGTATCATCTGCAAGTGTGGGCCCTCCTGTGCATATGTCCTCTCTTCTTGTCAGCCGGTAGCTCCACTCTCCTCTCGAGTTCTCCGTGGCCACGCCACTGACTCTGGGCCCAAGAGTCCCCACGTCTCTTCACACTGCTTGCCAACCAAGGTCCCCAACTGGGTCCACAGAAGTCCACTGAACATTGTAGGGCTTGGCTTGCCACTTCATTGCTGCTTTTACCCCACATACCCCCATCGGTGATTTGTGTGGTCACCAATCAGAGCGTGCATTTCAATTGAGTCTTAGTCTTGGAAGGGGGTTTGCGTTGAGGGGACCTGGCCACTTGCCTTGATGTTTTCTGGTGAAGCGATTTGTTTGTTCTTGTAGTAACAGCCCATCTGCCTCCATTTTTCCTGCAGGTCTTTCTTTCTAGAGGTATCTTTGATTCTTCTAGCCGCTCCAGGCTGGTCTGCTCATCTTTTCAAGTGGAGATTTCTCATCTCTGGAGATCTGGATGTGGTTCCGGTTTCTACCTATAGTTTTATGTATTGCAAAGGCTCCGCAAGAAGCCTTGTTCACTGGGTATGCTGTAGCCTCATTTTAGGTATTCCAATCAGTCATAGGCAGAAGATGGACTTACAAGCCTTCTAGTGTGGTGTTTCTGACTCTTCCTTTCTCTTTCTCTCCAGTGTCTACTCTATATTATAATGCAAGGGAAACCAAGATTAAAACAAACAAACAAACAAAAAAAACCATCTTAACATGATTTCCCCCCCATTCCAACTATGACTCAATCCTTGTGTCTCAGAGCTCTGCTGTTCCAAGGCTGTGCATATATCGTCCTTTATCTATGTCCCATTTAGCACTTGTGAACATGCCCAATTGTTCTCCCATCTGCCCCGTTTCTATACTTCCCTCTTCCTCCCTGTATATTGCCCCCTCCCTAGCATCCAAGCTCTCCTGTGTCCAATCTCAACCCTGTGTTCCACCCTCCCCCTTCTCCTCACCCATCACCAACTTCCCAGCAACCAACAAAGACTTCCCTTTACTCCTTTTTAGTATAATTTCTTTTTCTTAGTCTTTTACAGTAGCGGTCCTATGCAGTATTTCTCTTTTTGTAACAGACTAATTTCACTCATCATATGTTGCAGACCGTGTAGGCCTGGTCAGAGGTTCAAGGCCCTATAGGCCCGAGTGTAAGTGATCTGATCTAGCCACTTGGCAGTCAATAGCAAATTGTTTTTCATCTTAGTATTCAGTTATGTTATAATTAAATGCACACATGAGCCCTATTATCTACAGAGAAATATTAAAACCTCCTAGTCCTGGTGTGGCTCTGTGGGTTAATGTGCCAGACTGAAAAGCCATTTGAATTGCAAGACTGACGGTTCAAGCTCACCAACTGCTCCTCAGAAACCCTATACAGCGTCGCTATGGGTCAGACCTGACTCAACGGCACATAACAATACAAACAACAACAAAGCCAAGAATAAAGGTTGCAAGGTCAAGCCTTTCTCCAAAGGATTAACTAAAAATATCTTAGCTACATCTCGGTTTTTGTTCTATAGGCAAAGAACCCATCCTCCCTAATCCTTTTCCAGGTGCTGCCCATTCACCTGGGCGTCTCAAGTTCTCCTGCAGATCTGGCTCAGGAAGCCGAAACAGCAGGACTCCACCCAAGCTTTTGTCCTTACCTCTCACCTTCCCCCAACTGAGCTCAGGGGCTATAGATATGTTAATTGAGCCTGAGAAACCAAGTTGCTGGCCTGGGATTCGAACCAGCATAGTACGATGTAAAGTTACCTGAATGTCTGGAAAAGTACTGAGGTTAGCTGTACCTTGCCTAAGTCCCTCCCAGCTTGGTGTGAAGCTCCTCCCCTAAATAAAACAGAGGCTTGTCCCTTCCCAAGTGTGCATTACGGGTTAGAGAGCAAGCAGTAAAGATAGCAGGGCAGTGAGTTCCTGCCTGCAGAGGCCACGGTGCCTGTAGTCCCAAGTCTGCCCACCAGTGATGTATCCACCCTGGCTTTGGGGTGCCTCATTGTCCCCCTTCTTTTGTCTGTCTGTGTATTCTTTTGCTATGTCTATCGCCACCAGGTATCTCCTCCTTGTGAACCGAACCCCTATGTCTAGGCCAGTCCCCGACAATCATAATGTCCTCAAGGTTCATCCATGTTATGAGGTGGCTTACCGCTTCCTTGTATGTAGCATAATATTCCGTTGTGTGTATGTACCACAATTTGTTTATCCATTCTTCAGTTGATGGGCACTTTGGCTGTCTCCATC
>NW_006408814.1:2554718-2556352 GCF_000296735.1 Chrysochloris asiatica | reverse complement strand
TTGTAGAGGTGTTGCAGTTTCCTGTATATTCTGGAAATGAGTCTCTTGTCTGATATGTCATTGCAAAAGATTTTTTCCCATTCTGTGGGTTCCCTTTTTACTCTTCTGGTGAAGTCTTTTGGTGTACATAACTTTTTAATTTTTAGTATGTCCCACTCATCTATTTTAGCTGTTTTTGTTTGTGTGGTTTTCAAAATGTTTTGTAGTCAATGTATTCCCATCATTAGTGTCTTCACATTTGTCCTGAATTTTTCATTGATGACCTTCCTAATTCTGGGATTCACATTTAGGTCCTTAATCCATGTTGAGTTGGGTTTTGTATAAGGTGTGAGGTGTCGGTCTTGTTTCTGACTTTTGCATATCATTTTCCAGTTCTGCCAGCACCATCTGTTGAAGAGACTATCCCCTCCCCATGGGACATATCTTGGTGTTTATATATTCCTGGTGTGCAGCACAATTAAGGTTGTTAGCCTTCTCTCTAAGAAGGCTACCGATTTCACTTTAGAATTGAATTGCTTTTTGGGAAACTGAAATCTCGCTTTCTATGAAAAGCGTATGAAGTGGTCTTTCGAAAGAGATAAGAAGTTTTTAACAGATAGATTCATGATAATATGAAGAAACTGGCAAGTATGAGCTTTAAAAATATCTAAAATGTTCCTTGGGAAGCAAAACTCTTTAACACCTAAGTGGGTTCTATCTTGCCAGTACAGCAAGAAAATAGTTTCCAAGGTCATGACATCCTTAATGAAACATTCTCATTAATGTAATACAAGACTTTTTTTCATTCTTATATGTGAAATAGCTTTCCTAAATGATTCGTTAGTCTTTTTCAACAGTCCTTAGTATTCATTACTTAGAAAGCAAATTCATGGAGGCTGTATTTTTCAAACAGTTTTCCTACAAGTCAAACAAAAGACAGTGTTTTCAGATTCCTGGTGTGCAGCACAATTAAGGTTGTTAGCCTTCTCTCTAAGAAGGCTACTGAATTCACTTTAGAATTGAATTGCTTTTAGTGAAATTGAAATCTCACTTCCTATGAAAATCGTATGAAGTGGACTTTCAAAAGAGATAAGATGCTTTTAACGGATATATTCATGATAACATGAAGAAACTGGCAAATGTGAGCTTTCAAAAATGTCTAAAATGTCCCTTGGCCAGCAAAACTCTGTAACACGTGAGTATGTTCTATCTTGACAGTATAGCAAGAAAACACTTTCCTAGATCATTATATCCTTAATGAAAGGTTCTCATATGGGTCCTACATGATTCCAGGGCACACAACAATAACAACAAGGTATCCGAGGAGCAACTTGTGAGCTTGAACTGAAAACCTTGCAGTTAAAATGGCTTTGAAGTCTGGCGCAATAACCCACAGCATTACACCAGGGCTTCCAATCTCTATATATATATTTATCTCCAACTCGCTCCAACTGTCCTTCCAACTCTCGCTCCAGATATATTTTCCTGTCATTCTTATACTCTCTCTCTCTCCATATATATATATATATGCCTATATACATACATACATATATATGTGCGTATATTTGTTTGTTGTTGTTAAGTGCCGTCGAGTCGGTTCCGACCCATAGCGACCCTGTACAGGGTTTCCGAGGGTGTAAATCTTTACAGGAGCA
>NW_006408814.1:2544166-2547290 GCF_000296735.1 Chrysochloris asiatica | reverse complement strand
AGATCCTATACAGGGTGTCCGAGGCTGTAAAAATTAATGGGAGCAGAAAGCCTCATCTTTATGCCATGGAAGAACTAGTAATTTTGAACCGCTGACCTTGACATTCACAGCCAGATATGTAATCACTACGATAACAGAGCTCCATACATACATATATATTTAAATGTAACATAAATATAACAAAAAACATAGTTTTGTTGTTTGGCTGTGGTTTATTGTGCTAGACTACAAATCTGATTGAACTGGACATTTGGTAGTTCAAGTTCACCAACTACTCTTAGAAAAACCCATATATACAGTAGGTACATAAGGAGCTCTGGAAGGGCAGTGAATTTATAAGGAGCTCAGATAGCATAGTGGTTAAGAACCTGGCTGCGATCCTTACGGTCAGCAGTTCGAATCCACCAGCCGCTACACTGGAGACAGATGAGGCTTCCTTCTCTCATAATGATTTACATCCTCAGAAACCCAGTACAAGGCTGCTATGGGTCGTACATGACTCCACGGCACACAGCAATAACAACAGGGTATCCGAGAAGCAACTGGTGAGCTTGAACTGAAAACCTTGCAGTTAAAACAGCTTTGAAGTCTGGTGCAATAACTCACAGCATTACATCAGGACTTCCAATCTCTCGCTCTATATTTATCTCTCTGTATTTAGATAGATAGATAGATAGATAGATAGATAGATAGATAGATAGAAATAGATAGATATACCACTGAATCAGTTCTGACTCGTAGATACCCTGAACAGGGTTTCTGAGGGTGTAAATCTTTATGGAAGCAGAAAGCTTCATCTTTTTTGCATAGAACAGCTAGTAGTTTCAAACTATTGATACCCAAGGAGATTTGAAGCCCGATTCTTAATTTCTACTCTACCAGAGCTTCTTATGTAAGACCCTGTATAGGGTTTATGAGGAGCAGCTGGTGAGCTTGAACTGCCAACATTGCAATTCCAACAGCTTTGGAGTTTGGCGAATTAAGCCACACCAGGTTTATGAATATATTTATTTATGAATATATGTACATATATATTTATGTTGTTATGTGTCCTGGAGTCGGTTCCGACTCATAGCGACCCTGCACAGGGTTTCCGAGACTGTAAATCTTTACGGGAGCAGAACACCTCATCTTTCTCCCACGGAACTGCTGGTAGTTTCAAACTGCTGACCTTGCAGTTCACAGCCCAATTCGTAACCACTATGCTACCAGAGCTCCTAAGGAGCTCTGGTAGGGAAGTGGATTCATAAGGAGCTCAGATAGTGTAGTGGTTCAGAACCTGGCTGCAAAGCTTACGGTCAGCAGTTCAAATCCACCAGTCACTACAAGGGAGACAGATGAGACGTTCTTCACACATAATGATTTACAGCCTCAGAAACCCAGTACAGGGCAGCTATGGGTCATACCGGACTCCACGGCACACAAAAATAATAACAGAGTATCCGAGGAGCAATTGGTGAGCTTGAACTGAAAACTTTGCCGTTAAAACAGCTTTGCAGTCTGGCTAAATAACCCACAGCATTACACAAGGACTTCCAATCTGTATCTGTCTATTTATCTCTCTGTATTTATATTGATAGATAGATAGAGAGAGTGAGAGAGAGAGAGAGAGAAATAGATAGATAGATAGATAGATAGATAGATAGATAGATAGATAGATACATAGATATATAGATAGATACATAGATACATAGATAGATACATAGATAGATACATAGACAGATAGATACATAGATGGATGGATGGATGGATAGATAGATAGATAGATAGATAGATAGATAGATAGATAGATAGATAGACCACTGATTCGGTTCTGACTCATAAATACCCTGTGCAGGGATTCTGAGAATGTAAATCTTTACGAAAGCACAAAACTTCATCTTTTTCACATAGAACAGCTGATAATTTCGAACTACTGCCCCCAAGGGAGATTTGAAGCCCATTCTTAACCTCTACTCTACTAGAGCTTCTTATGTAAGACCCTGTATAGGGTTTACAAGGAGCAGCAGCTGGTGAGCTTGAACTGCCAACTTTGCAATTCCAACAGCTTTGCAGTTTGGTGAATTGAGCCACAGTGCCACCCTAGGACTCTGTGTCCTGGGGTCGGTTCCGACACAGAGATCCTATACAGCGTTTTCAAGGCTGTCAAAATTCACGGGAGCAGAAAGCCTCATCTTTATACCATGGAAGAGCTGGTAGTTTCTATCAGTTGACCGTGATTTTCACAGCCAGACTCATAATCACTATGCTAACAGAGCTCCATACGTATATATGTGTATATATATATATATATATATATTCATAGTATTGCTGCGTGGCTGTGGTTTATTGTGCTAGACTGCAAATCCTATTGAACTGAATGTTTGGTAGTTCAAGATCACCAATTGCTCATAGAAAACCCTATATATACTGTAGGTACATAAGGAGCTCTGGAAGGTCAGTGGATTTATAAAGAGCTCAGATAGTGTAGTGGTTACAAACCTGGCTTTGAACCTACGGTCAGCAGTTCAAATCCACCACCTGCTGCAAGGGAATGAGATGAGGCTTTCTGCTCAAGTAAAGATTTACAGCCTCAGAAACCCTGTACAGGGGAGCTATGAGTCTTACATGCCTGCATGACACACAACAATAACAACAGGATTTACAAGGAGCAACTGGTGAGCTTGAACTGAAAACCTTGCAGTTAAAACGGCTTTGAAGTCTGGCGCAATAGCTCACAGCATTACACAATGACTTCCAATCTGTCTCTGTCAATTTATCTCTCTGGATTTAGATAGATAGATAGATAGATAGATAGATAGATAGATAGATAGATAGAAAGATAGGTAGATAGATAGATTGATTGATAGATATACCACTGAATCGGTTCTGACTCATAGATACCCTCTACAGGATTTCTGAGGGTGTAATCTTTATGGAAGCAGAAAGCTTCATCTTTTTCCCATAGAACAGCTAATAGTTTCGAACTGCTGACCTGCAGGGAGATTTGAAGCCCGATTCTTAACCTCTACTCTACCAGAGCTTCTTATGTAAGACCCTGTATAGGATTACGAGGACCAACAGCTGGTGAGCTTGAACTGCCAACTTTGCAATTCCAACAGCTTTACAGTTTGGTGAATTAAGC
>NW_006408814.1:2541138-2544060 GCF_000296735.1 Chrysochloris asiatica | reverse complement strand
GCTGTAAAAACTCATGGGAGCAGAAAACATCATCTTTATGCCATGCAAGAACTGGTAGTTTCAAACCTCTGACCATGACATTCACAGCTAGATACGTAATCACTACACTAGCAGAGTTCCATATATATATATACATATACATAGTCTTGCTGTGTGGCTGTGGTTTCTTGTACTAGACTGCAATTCCGATTGAACTGGATGGTTGGAAGTTTAAGTTCACCAAATGCTCTTAGAAAACCATATATATATACAGTAGCTTCATAAGGAGCTCTAGTAGGGCAGTGGATTCATAAGGAGCTCAGATAGTGTAGTTGTTAAGAACCTGGCTGCTAACCTAAGGTAAGCAGTTCGAATTCCCCACCTTAAGATCAGCAGTTTGAATCCACCAGCCGCTCTGCGGGAATGAGATGAGGCTTTCTGCTCCTCTAAAGATTTATAGCTTCAGAAACACTGTAGAGGGCCACTATGGGTCTTACATGACTTCATGTCAGACAACAATAACAACAGGGTTACAAAGAACAACTGGTGAAGTTGTACCGCCAGCCTTGCAGTTAAAACGGCTTTGGAGTCGAGTCTGGTGGAAAAACCCACATCACCACACCAATACACCAAATCTCGCTCTCACTCCAACTCTTGCTCCAGATCTACTTTCCTGTCACTCTCATACTCCATATATACACACATACATATATAAATGCCATAAATTCATTTCTGACACATAGAGACCCTGTACAGGTTTCTGAGTGTGTACATCATTAATAAGCAGAAAGCTTCATGTTTAACGTATGAAACAGCTGGTAGTTTCCAACTGCTGACCCTCAGTGAGGTTTTAACCCCGATTTGTAACCTCTACCCCAACAGAGCTCCTTATGTAAGAACCTGTATAGGGTTTATGAGGAGCAGTTGGTGAGCTTGAACCGCCAACTTTGCAGTTCAAACAGCTTTGCTGTCTGGCGAATTAACCCACAGCACCACACCAGGACTCTGAATTTATTTATTTATAAATATAAATGTATATATATATATGTGTGTGTGTGTGTTGTTGTGTGTCATGTAGTTGGTATTGACATAGAGATCTTAATCAGGGTTTCCGAGGCTGTAAAAATCCACGGGTGCAGAAATCCTCATCTTTCTGCCAAGGAAGAGCTGGTAGTTTCGAACTGCTGACCATGACGTCCACAGCCGGATTCGTAATCACTATGCTAACAGAGCTCCATACGTATATATATATATATATATTGTTAGTCTTGCTGTGTGGCTGGGGTTTATTGTACTAGACTGCAAATCCGATTGAACTGAACGGTTGGTATTTCAAGTCCACCAATTGCACTTAGACAACCCTATGTATACAGTAGGTACATAAGGAGTTCTGGTAGGGCAGTGGATTTATAATGAGCTCAGATAGTATAGTGGTTAAGAACCTGGCTGTGAACTTTACAGTCAGCAGGTCGAATCCACCAGCCACTACCGGAGACAGATGAGGCTTTCTTCTTCCATAATGATTTACAACCTCAGAAACCCAGTACAGGGCTGCTATGGCTCATACATGACTCCACGGCACACAACAATAACAACAGGGTAAGTGAGGAGCATCTGGTGAGCTTGATCTGAAAACCTTGCAGTTAAAATGGCTTTCAAGTCTGGAGCAATAAACCACAGTGCAATAAACCACAGCATTAAACCAGGACTTTCAATCTCTCTCCCTCTATTTATCTCTCATTATTTAGATAGATAGATAGATAGATAGATAGATAGATAGATAGATAGATAGATAGATAGATTGATAGATAGATCGATCGATAGATAGATAGATAGATAGATAGATAGATAGATAGATAGATAGATAGATAGATAGATAGATAAATAGATAGATATAGATAGATATACCAGTGAATCGTTTCTGACTCATAGATAACTGAACAGGGTTTCTGAGGGTGTCAATCTTTACGGAAGCAGAAAGCTTCATATTTTCACAAAGAACAGCTAGTAGTTTCGAACTACTGACACCCAGGGAGATTTGAAGCCCAATTCTTAACCTCTACTCTACCAGAGCTTCTTTTGTAAGACCCTGTATAGGGTTTACGAGGAGCAGCTGGTGAGCTTGAACTGCAAACTTTGCAATTCCAACAGCTTTGCCTTTTGGCAAATTAAGCCACAGCACCAAACCAGGTCTCTGAATATATTTATTTATGAATACACACACACACACACACATATATATGTTGTTATGTGTCCTGGAGTTGGTTCTGACACAGAGATCCTATACAGGGTTTTCGAGGCTGTAAAAATTCACAGGAGCAGAAACACTCATCTGTATGCCTTGGAAGAGCTGGTAGTTTTGAACCTCAGGCTGTGACATTCACAGCCAGTTTTGTAATCACTACGCTAACAGAGCTCCATACATATATATGCATATTCGTAGTCCAGCTGTGTGGCTGTGGTTCATTGTACTACACTGAAATTCCGATTGAACTGGATGGTTGGAAGTTTGAGTTGAGCATCTGCTCTTAGAAAACCCTATATATACACTAGGTACATAAGGAGCTCTGGTAGGGCAGTGGATTTATAAGGAGCTCAGATAGTGTAGTGGTTAAGAACCTGGCTGCGAACCTAAGGTAGGCAGTTCGAATCTACCACCTTATGGTCAGCAGTTCAAAATCACCAGACACTCTGCGGGAATGAGATGAGACTTTCTGCTCCCTTAAGGATTTACAGCTTCAGAAACCCTGTACAGAGCCGCTATGGGTCTTACATGACTGCATGGCACTCAACAATAACAACAGGGTTTAAAATGAGCAACTGGTGAACTTGAACTGACAGTCTTGAAGTTAAAACG
The DNA here is from genome assembly GCF_000296735.1 of Chrysochloris asiatica. Classification (NCBI taxonomy): domain Eukaryota; kingdom Metazoa; phylum Chordata; class Mammalia; order Afrosoricida; family Chrysochloridae; genus Chrysochloris; species Chrysochloris asiatica. The sequence goes on along the minus strand of NW_006408814.1, from coordinate 2,541,224 downwards.
GCTTTGGAGTCTGGCGCAATAACCAACATCCCCCCACCAGGACACCAAATCTTTCTCTTGCTCCAAAGCTCGCTCCAACTCTCGCT
>NW_006408814.1:2539082-2540429 GCF_000296735.1 Chrysochloris asiatica | reverse complement strand
GATTGAACTGGACGGTTGGAAGTTTAAGTTCACCAACTGCTCTTAGAAAACCCTATATATACAGTAGGTTCATAAGGAGCTCTGGTAGGGAAGTGGATTTATAAGGAGCTCAGATAGAGTAGTGGTGAAGAACCTGTCTGCGAACCTAAGGTCAGCAGTTCGAATCCCCCACCTTACGGTCAGCATTTCGAATCCACCAGCCACTCACGGGAATGAAATGAGGCTTTGTGCTCCTGTAAAGATTTACAGCCTCAGAAACTCTGTACAGGGGTGCTATGGGTCTTACTTGCCTGCATGGCACACAACAATAACAACAGGGTTTACCAGGAGCAACTTGTGAGCTTGAACTGAAAACCTTGCAGTTAAAAGAGCTTTGAAGTCTGGTGCAATAACTCACAGCATTACACAACGAATTCCCATCTGTCTCTGTCTATGTATCGCTCTGGATTTAGATAGATGATAGATAGATAGATAGATAGATAGATAGATAGATAGATAGATAGATAGATAGACAGATATAGCTAGATATGCCAGTGAATCGTTTCTGACTCATAGATACACTGTACAGGGTTTCTGAGGGTGTAAATCTTTACGGAAGCAGAAAGCTTCATCTTTTTCGCATAGAACAGCTAGTATTTTCGAACTACTGATACCAAGGGAGATTTGAAGCCTGATTCTTAACCTCTACCAGAGCTTGTTATGTAAGACCCTGTATAGGGTTTACGTGGAGCAGCTGCTGGTGAGTAACTTTGCAATTCCAACAGCTTTTCAGTTTGGGGAATTAAGCCACAGCACCACATCAGGTGTATGAATATATTTATTTATGAAATTATATATATAAGTGTTGTTATGTTTCCTGGAGTCAGTCTCGACACAGAGATCCTATACAGGGTTTTCGAGGCTGTAAAAAATCACAGGAGCAGAAAGCCTCATCTTTATGCCATGGAAGAGCTGGTAGTTTCGATCCACTGACTGTGACGTTCACAGCCAGATACATAATCACTACGCTAACAGTGCTCCATTATTGTGCTAGATTGCAAATCTGATTGAACTGGACAGTTGGTAGTTCAAGTTCACCAACTACTCTTAGAAAACTCTATATATACAGTAAGTACATAAGGAACTTTGGTAGGGTTTTGGATTTATAAGGAGCTCAGATAGTGTAGTGGTTAAGAACCTGGCTGCGAAGCTTATGGTCAGCAGTTCGAATCCACCAACCACTACAAGGGAGACAGATTAGGCTTTCTTCTCCCGTATGGATTACATCTCAATGTCAAGAAAACAAAAATCCTCACCACTGGACCAATAAACAACATTCTTATCAATGGAGAAAAGATTGAAGTTGTC
>NW_006408814.1:2537203-2538750 GCF_000296735.1 Chrysochloris asiatica | reverse complement strand
GATGGCTAAGCTTCGTCTCTCATACTTTGGACATATTGTCCAGAGGAAACAGTCGATGGAGAAGGATGTCATGCTGGTTAAGGTGGAGGGTCAGAGAAGAAGAGGAAGACCCCTAACGAGATGGATTGGCCAGGTGCCATTGATGGACTCAATGTGGCAGTAGTAGTGAAGTTGGCCCAGGATCAGACATTGATTGTTTCGTTCTGCTGTGCATGGGGTCGCTATGAGTCGGTTCCAACTCGATGGCACCTGACAACAACAACAATGATTTACAGCCTCGGAAACCCAGTACAGGGCAGCTATGGGTCATACAGGACTCCACGGCACACAAAAATAACAACAGGGTATCCAAGTAGCAACTGGTGAGCTTAAACTGAAAACCTTGCAGTTAAAACAGCTTTGAAGTCTGGTGCAATAACCCACAGCATTACACCATGACTTCCAATCTCTATATATATATTTATCTCTCTGTATTTAGATAGATAGATAGATAGATAGATAGATAGATAGATAGATAGATAGATAGATAGACAGAGATAGCTAGATATACCACTGAATTTGTTCTAACTCATAGATACCCTCTACAGGGTTTCTGAGGGTGTCAATCTTTACGGAAGCAGAAAGCTTCATCTTTTTTGCATAGAACAGCTAATAGTTTCGAAGTACTGACACCCAGGGAGATTTGAAGCCCGATTCTGAACCTCTACTCTACCAGAACTTCTTATGTAAGACCCTGTATAGGATTTACGAGGAGCAACAGCTGGTGAGCTTGAACTGCCAACTTTGCAATTCCAACAGCTTTGCAGTTTAGTGAATTAAGCCATAGAGCCACACTAGGTCTCTTAATATATTTATTTATGAATATATATACATAGTTATGTGTCCTGGAGTCGGTTCCGACACAGAGATTCTACACAGCCTTTTCGAGGCTTTAAAAATTCACAGGAGCAGAAAGCCTCATCTTTATGCCAAGGAAGAGCTGGTAGTTTAGAACCGCTGACCGTGACGTTCACAGACAGATTCGCAATCACTACGCTAACAGAGTTCCATACATACAAATGTATATATATATTCTTGCTGTGTGGCTGTGGTTTATTTTACTAGATTGCAATTCTGATTGAACTGGACGGTTGGAAGTTTAAGTTCACCAACTGCTCTTAGAAAACCCTATATATACAGTAGGTTTATAAGGAGCTCAGGTAGGGCAGTGGATTTATAAGGAGCTCAGATAGTGTAGTGGTTAAGAACCTGGCTGCTAACCTAAGGTAAGCAGTTCGAATTCCCCACCTTAAGATCAGCAGTTCGAATCCACCAGCCGCTCTGCGGGAATGAGATGAGGCTTTCTGCACCTCTAAATATTTACTATATTATATATAGTCATAAATAAATATATTCAGAGACCTGGTGTGGTGCTGTGATTTAATTTGCCAAACTGCAAAGCTGTTGGAATTGCAAAGTTGGCAGTTCAAGCTCACCAGCAGCTGCTCCTCTTAAAACCTATACAGGGTCTTACATAAGAAGCTCTGGTAGAGTAGAGGTTAAGAATC
>NW_006408814.1:2534326-2536139 GCF_000296735.1 Chrysochloris asiatica | reverse complement strand
GCTGTAAAAATCCACAGGAGCTGAAATCCTCATCTTTCTGCCAAAGAAGAGCTGGTAGTTTTGAACTGCTGACTGTGACATCTACAGCTGGATTCATAATCACTATGCTAACAGAGTTCCATACGTATATATATATATATATATTCATAGTTTTGCTGTTTGGCTGTGGTTTATTGTACTAGACTGCTAATCCAATTGAACTGGACGGTTGGTTCAAGTAGTTAAAGTTCACCAACTGCTCTTAGAAAACACTATATATACGGCAGGTACATAAGGAGCTCTGTCAAGTTAGTGGATTTATAATGAGTTCAGATAGTGTAGTGGTTAAGAACCTGGCTGCGAACCTTACGGTCAGCATTTTGGATCCACCAGCCACTACCAGAGACAGATGAGGCTTTCTTCTCCTGTAATGGTTTACAACCTCAGAAACCAAGTACATGGCCACTATGGGTCATACATGACTTCACGGCTCACAACAATAACAACAGGGTATCTGAGGAGCATCTGGTGAGCTTGAACTGAAAACCTTGCAATTAAAAAGGCTTTCAAGTCTGGCACAATAAACCACAGCGCAATAAACCACAGCTCAATAAACACCAGGACTTCCAATCTGTCTCCCTCTATTTATCTCACTGTATTTAGATAGATAGATAGATAGATAGATAGATAGATAGATAGATAGATAGATAGATAGATAGAGATAACACTGAATCATTTCTGACTCATAGATACCGTGAACAGGGTTTCTGAGGGTGTCAATCTTTACAGAAGCAGAAAGCTTCATCTTTTTCACATAGAACAGCTGGTAGTTTTGAACTACTGACCCCCAGGAAGATTTGAAGCCCGATTCTTAACCTCTACTCTACCAGAGCTTCTTATGTAAGACCCTGTATAGGGTTTTCGAGGAGCAGCTGGTGACTTTATACTGCCAACTTTGCAATTCAAACAGCTTTGCCGTTTGGTGAATTAATCCACAGCACCACACCAGGTCTCTGAATATATTTATTTATGAATATATATATATATATGTTGTTATGTGTCCTGGAGTCGGTTCCGACACACAGAGATTCTATACAGGGTTTTCAAGGCTGTAAAATTCACAGAAGCAGAAAGCCTCATCTTTATGCCATGGAAAAGCTGGTATTTTCGATCCACTGACAGTGACGTTCACAGCCAGATATGTAATCACTATGCTAACAGTGCTCCTTACGTACATATGTGTATATATATATTCATACTCTTGCTGTGTGGCTGTGGTTTATTATGCTAGACTGCAAATCCGATTGAACTGGACAGTTAGTTCAAGTTCACCAACTGCTCTTAGAAAACCCTTTGCTAGCTGGCGAATTAACCCGGAGTGACACACTACAGTACGTACATAAGGCACTCTGGTAGGGCAGTGGATTTATAAGGAGCTCAGATAGTATAGTGGTTAAGAACCTGGCTGCGAACCTAAGGTCAGCAGTTCGAATCCACCACCTTAATGTCAGCAGTTCGAAACCACCAGCCTCTCCACAGGAATGAGATGAGGCTTTCTGGTCCTGTAAAGATTTACAACCCCAGAAACACTGTACAGGGCCAAAGTTGGCCTTACATGACTGCATGTCAGACAACAATAACAACAGGGTTACAAGGAGCAACTGGTGAAGTGGTACCGCCAGCCTTGCAGTTAAACCGGCTTTGGAGTCTGGCGGAAAAACCCACATCCACACAACAGGACACCAAATCTCGCTCTCACTCCAACTCTTGCTCCAGAATATATATATGTTGTTGTTGTTGTCAGGTGCCATCAAGTCAGAACCGACTCATAGCG
>NW_006408814.1:2532744-2533305 GCF_000296735.1 Chrysochloris asiatica | reverse complement strand
AGAAGTACAATTAAGTGTTCTGGGATACTCATATTTCTCAAGGTTGTCCATAGCTTGTCATGATCCACACAATCAAAAGCCTTTGCGTAGTCAATAAAGCACAGGTAAACATCCTTCTGATAGTCTCTGCTTTCATCCAAGATCCATTGGACATCTGCAATGAGATCTCTCGTTCCACGGCCTCTTCAGAATCCAGCCTGAACCTCTGGAAGTTCTTTGTCAATGTATGATTGCAGCCAGTTCTGTATTACCTTTAGCAAAACTTTACTCGCTTGAGATATCAAAGAGATTGTCCAATGATTTCCGAATTCTGTTGGGTCACCTCTCTTTGGAACGGGCACAAACATGGATCTCTTCCAATCAGTCGGCCAGACAGCTGTCTTCCAAATTTCTTGGCAGAGATGAGTGAGTACCTCCTGTGCCGCCTCACTTTCCTGAAAGATTTCAATTTTTATTCCATCAATTTCTGGTGCCTTGTTCTTTGCCACTTCTTTCAATGAACTTTGGACTTCCTCTCTGAGTATCATTGGCTCTTGTTCATATGGTATCTCTTGAAATGGT
>NW_006408814.1:2526469-2529683 GCF_000296735.1 Chrysochloris asiatica | reverse complement strand
GTTGGTAGTTCAAATTCACCAACTGCTCTTAGAAAACCCTATACATACAGTAGGTACATAAGGAGCTCAGGTAGGGCAGTGGATTTATAAGGAGCTCAGATAGTGTAGTGGTTAAGAACCTGGCTGCGAACCTTATGGTCAGCAGTTCGAATCCACCAGCCGCTACTGGAGACAGATGAGGCTTTCTTCTCCCGTAATGATTTACAACCTCAGAAACCCAGTAAAGGGCCACTATGGGTTGTACATAACTCCGTGGCACACAACAATAACAACAGGGAATCCGAGGAGCATCTGGAGAGCTTGAACTAAAAACCTTTCAGTTAAAACAGTTTTCAAGTCTGGTGCAATAAACCACAGCATTACATCAGGACTTCTAATCTCTCTCTCTCTCTATTTATCTCTCTGTATTGATATAGATAGATAGATAGATAGATAGATAGATAGATAGATAGATCTAGATATAACACTGAATCTTTTCTGACTCATAGATAATCTGTACATGGTTTCTGAGGGTGTCAATCTTTACAGAAGCAGAAAGCTTCATCTTTTTCACATAGACAGCTGGTAGTTTTGAACTACTGACACCCAGGGAGATTTGAAGCCCGATTCTTAACCTCTACTCTACCAGAGCTTCTTATGTAAGACCCTGTGTAGAGTTTTTGAGGAGCAGCTGGTGATCTTAAACTGCCAACTTTGCAATTCCAACATCTTTGCAGTTTGGGGAATTAATCCACAGCACCACACCAGGTCTCTGAATATATTTATTTATGAATATATATTGATATATGTCCTGTAGTTGATTCCGACATGGAGATGCTATACAGTGTTTTTGAGTGTATAGGGTTTACGAGGAGCAGCTGGTGAGCTTCAACCACCAACTTTGTAGTTCAAACAGCTTTTCTGTCTGGCTAATTAACCCACAGCAACACAACAGGTCTGAATATTTTTATTTATAAATATAAACATATATATATATAGTTGTGTGTCCTGTATTTGGTTCTGACATAGAAATCCTATACAGGGTGTCCAAGGCTGTAAAAATTCATGGGAGCAGCCGCTACACTGGAGACAGATGAGGCTTTCTTCTCCTGTAATGATTTACAGCCTGGGAAACCCAGTACAGGGCCGCTATGGGTAGTACATGACTCCACGTCACACAACAATACCAACAGGGTATCCAAGGAGCAACTGGTGAGCTTGAACTGAAAAACTTACAGTTAAAATGGCTTTGAAGTCTGGCGCAGTAACCCACAGCATTACACCAGGACTCCCAATCTCTCTATATATAGTTCTCTCTCCGTATTCAGATAGATAGATATACCACTGAATCGGTTCTGACTCATAGATACCCTCTACAGGGTTTCTGAGGATGTAAACATTTATAGAAGCAGAAAGCTTCATCTTTTTTGTATAGAACAGCTAGTAGTTTCAAACTACTGACACCCAGGGAAATTTGAAGGCCGATTCTTAACCTCTACTCTACCAGAGCTTCTTATGCAAGACCCTGTATAGGGGTTATGAGGATCAGCTGGTGAGCTTGAACTGCCAACTTTGCAATTCCAACAGCTTTGCAGTTTGGCAAATTAAGCCACAGAACCACACCAGGTCTATGAATATATTTATTTATGAATATATATATATGTTGTTATGTGTCCTGGAGTCGGTTCTGACACAGAGATCCTATACAGGGTTTTCGAGGCTGTAAAAATTCACAGCAGCAGAAAGACTCATCTTTATGCCATGGAAGAGCTGGCTGTTTCAATCCACTGACCGTGATGTTCACAGCCAGATACATAATCACTACGCTAACAGAGCTCCATACGTACATATGTATATATATATATGTATGTATGTATGTATTCGTAGTCTTGCTGTGTGGCTGTGGTTTATTGTGCTAGACTGAAAATCTGATTAAACTGGATGGTTGGTAGTTCAAGTTCACCAACTGCTCTTAGAATACCCTATATATACTGTAGGTACATAAGGATCTCTGGTAAGGCAGTGGATTTATAATGAGCTCAGATAGTGTAGTGGTTAAGAATCTGGCTGCGAAGCTTACGGTCAGCAGTTCGAATCCACCAGCCACTACATGGGAGACAGATGAGGCTTTCTTCTCCTGTAATGATTTACAGTCTCAGAAACCCAGTACAGGGCAGCTATGGGTCATACAGGACTCCACAGCACACAAAAATAACAGCAGGATATCCAAGGGCAACTGGTGAGCTTGAACTGAAAACTTTGCAGTTAAAACACCTTTGAAGTCTGTCTAAATAACCCACAGCATTACACAAGGTCTTCCAATCTGTCTCTGTCTATTTATCTCTCTGTATTTCTATAGATAGATAGATAGATAGATAGATAGATAGATAGATAGATAGATAGATGGATAGACGGATAGACGGACAGACGGACGGACGGACAGACAGACTGACAGACAGACAGACAGACAGACAGACAGACAGACAGACAGACAGATAGATAGATAGATAGATAGATAGATAGATAGATAGATAGACCATTGAATCGGTTCTGAGTCATAGATATCCTGTACAGGGTTTTTGAGGATGTAAATCTTTACAGAAGCAGAAAGCATCATCTTTTCCTCATAGAACAACTGGTATTTTCTAACTGTTGACCCTAAGGGAGATTTGAAGCCCGATTCTGAACCTCTACTCTACCAGAGCTTCTTATGTAAGACCCTGTATAGGTTTTAAGAGGAGCAGTTGCTGGTGAGCTTGAACTGCCAATTTTGCAATTCCAACAGCTTTGAAGTTCGGTGAATCAAGCCACAACGCCACACTAGGTTTCTGAATATATTTATTTATGAATATATATTGATATATGTCCTGTAGTTGATTCCGACATGGAGATGCTATACAGTGTTTTTGAGGCTGTAAAAATTCATGGGAGCAGAAAGCTTAATCTTTATGCCATGGAAGATCTGGTAGTTTTGAACTGCTGACCGTGACGTCCACAGCCGGATTCGTAATCACTAAGCTAAAAGATATATATATATATATATATATAAACACACATAAATGTGTTGCTTTTGGTAAGTGCTGTCAAGTCAGTTCTGACTCACAGCTAACCTGTATACGTTTTCCGAGGAACAGTTGATGAGCTTGAACCACCAATTTTGTGATTCAAACCCACCTTACATTCCAACAAATTAACCCACATTGTCACACCAGGACACCTTATATATATAAACACT
>NW_006408814.1:2501062-2526369 GCF_000296735.1 Chrysochloris asiatica | reverse complement strand
TGTAGTCTTGCTGTGTGGCTGTGGTTTATGGTATTAGACTGCAATTCCGATTGAACTGGATGGTTGGAAGTTTAAGTTCACCAACTGCTCTTAGAAAACCCTATATATACAGTAGGTACATAAGGAGCTCTGGTAGGACAGTGGATTTATAAGGAACTCAGATAGTGTAGTGGTTAAGAACTTGGCTGCAAAGCTTACGATCAGCAGTTCGAATCCACCAGCCACTACACGGGAGACAGATGAGGCTTTCCTCTCCCGTAATGATTTACAGCCTCAGAAACCCAGTACAGGGCAGCTATGGGATCTACAGGACTCCACAACACACAAAAATAACAACAGGGTATCCAAGGAGCAACCGGTGAGCTTGAATTGAAAACCTTGCAGTTAAAACAGCTTTGAAGTCTGGCTAAATAACCCTCAGCATTACACAATGACTTCAATGCCTCACAATTGTCAAGTCTCAGGTACCCAGCAGAAAACAGTGAACACTTTTCCTGCATGTTCACAATATTGGGAGCAGGCCACAACCCATAAGAAGCATCCATTCAGTTGACTGGCTGCTCATAGCCAATCATCATAGAGTTAAGGATGCCTGCTTATAGCCAATCATCGTAGAGTTAACTCTACCTGCTCACAGCCAATCATCATAGAGTTAGCTATGTCTGCTCATAGCCAATCATTATAGAGTTAACTCTGCCTGATCATAGCCAATCATCATGGAGCTAACTCTGCCTGTATTCAGCCTCACTATGGGGATAACCACATCTCAGCTACCAAACCACTGGGAACCCTGGCCCAGTCAAGTTGACACAAAACACTATCACAGAGGGAACTGCCATCATTGAATTGAGACAAAGTATATGGTTTGTTAAATATAAAACTGATAAATTGCTCTAAAATCCTCATTCAATTCATACTAAAACGTTAAAACAAAAAAGAGAGAGAGATGAAGTTCTGATGCATGCCACAATATGTACGAACCTTGAAAACATTATGCTGAGCTAAAAATGTCAGTTATAAAAAGAGAAATGTATGATAGCCCTTATCAGAAATAAGCTAATATGTAGAAACCAAAAACTATTCATGGTTACAGAGTATGGAAAAGGGGGAGTTTTGTTTAGGGGGCATTGGTCTTATGTTAATAATAGTAGAATAATTTGGTAAAGGATAGCAAGAATAACTTCACAAATTGAAGAATATAATCAATGTCACTGAATTATACATGTAGAAATTGAATTGGTACATGTTTTGTTGTGTATCTGTACCACAATAATAATAATTAAAAAAACACCAGTGTTCACATGTGTATATGAACTCATAGGAAAATAGAAAAAAAAAAAGTGGGGAAACATCTATAATATACTAAAGTATTAACAGTGGTTGGTAGCATGGTCAACTGGCATACATAACTCACAAAGACAATGTTCTACCTCCTACTTTGGTGAATGCAACTGGAATCTTATAAGCTCATGAGTGGCCATCTAAGGTGAAACTATTGGTCTGGTCTCTTCCTGTGAGGAATAAAGAAAAGTGATGAAAATTGAAGGCACCTAAAAATAATTAGTCCAATGGACAAATGGACCACATGAACATCAGTCTCCAAGATCCTGACACCAGAAGAACTAGATGGTGCCCAGCCACCACTACCAATTGCTATGAAAGGGATCACATTAAAAGGTCTTGGGTAGAATGGGAGAAAATGTGGAACAAAACTAAAAGTTATTTAAAAAAAAAAAAAAGACAAGTCTCACTGGTCAGAAACAGACTAAGGAACCTGACCTTATGGTCCTTGGCCACCCTTCAGGTCTGAAACAGAACTGACACTGATGGCTCAAGTCTCAACAGTCCAGATGTGTAGGATAAGCACTGGGCTATTAATCACAAGGTTGATAGTTCAAACCCACTAGCTGCTCCTTGGAAACCCTATACAGGTCAACTGGAATGCATTTAACAACAACAACAACAACAATAGAGTGGTATACAGAGGAGACAACAACTCTAATGAGGTATGTACAGCATAGAATAGTCAACAACTCAAGATCAAAAGGATAGCACTTACCTAAGAACAAATTCAGAAGAGTGGGGAAAGAAGGAGAATGGAAACAAGAAACGCAGGAAGGAAGTGGAATAAGTTGTATTCCAGTGAGAGAATGCCACGGAAATGAAGCAAAGATATGATTTGTTGAATGTAAAAACGATGATCTTCAAGATTGACAACAATAGTGAGGTTGGCCCAGTATCGGGCAGTGTTCCATTCTGAAGTGCATAAGGTCACTATGAGTTGGTACCAACTCGATGGCATCTAACAACAACAACAACAACTCTCTAAACCCTCACTGAATTCACAATAAAACGTTGGGTTTGTTTGTTTTTAAGTGGTCGGTGGCAGGGGAGGTAGAAGTTAAGAACACTTTACATCTTTCTATTTTGACTCTTGTACAACACAAATGTTTTAACGAAATACTTACTGGTATAAAACCAAGATGGAGAGAAAAAAGCTAAAACTATGAAAAATTAGGAAGGGAAATTTTCATTGCTCCAGAGAAGAATGGAGATGGGAGTGAAGAGAAAGACAGCAGCCAGTTATAGCCTGTGGGAAACCAGACCCTGGAACCTGGTGGATGGCAGTCAGAAGGTCTCCTGAGAATAGAAGCATCAGTGGGCTCATTAAGTTGGTTTTGCTGTACCACACATAGATATTAGCCACCAGGTCCCTATTAGAAAGCCTCAATCTGCTAATACACAAGCTTATCTCATTTCACATTTTGTCTTTTCACTTGCATTGCAAACCCTAATGAGGAGCCACACAGATCTCAGCTCTTCCAGAATCTTCCTGCTGTCACATAGAACAGCACACAATCATGTGTGCCACAGGGCAAGGATGGTCCTCAGCAAGCCCAGTATTCCCAAAGTCTGGAGGACTCTCTAACGCAGGGGTGGGGAACATCCGGCCCATGGACTGCAGAAGTCCCACAAAATCATTTGGTCTGGCCCTGCGAAGGGACCTGCAGTTCCAGCTATTGTACATGTTGTTGATAAGTGTCGAGGTCCTATGTCGGGTTCCAGCCTAGACAAGGAAGTGTGGGTGTCACGAAGAAGGGAGATCTGGTGGCAAAAGTGATAGAGAAAGAGAGAGACAAAATATATACTAAAAAGACAGACACACAGATATGATGCAAGCTGGCGGGTAGACAGATCTGCAAACATATTGCTTAGCATTGCCCAGCATTGCACAGCATTGCGTGCAGAACTAACTCTACCTGAGACTTTTATTCTCTTTTTTAGGGAGGAATCTGTTACAAAGGAAGGATGTAATTCTCAAAGGGAGGATGTCACAAATGGAGGATGTGATTAAGACAGGATACGGAGCTGAAATCAGATTAATCATTCAAAACAGGACATAATAATTCACAGGAACAACTTTTAAGATATTTTCATATTTTTTTCTTAACAATCTAACATTTTTATTTTTACAGAAAAAAGGTTCAATCAAGCTGTTATATATTAACTTTTAGGCTTAAATGATCTAGAGCAGCGACGTGCGGTTACTTAAGAATACATAACATAAAGCAAGGTTCCTGAAAGGAGCCAAGCTGTCTCTGTACACTTTGCAAACTTTTGTTTGTGAGCAAGATCTCAGGCACCGGGCTTCATTTACCTATACCTAAAATGCTACATTGTTCTTAATTATCACATTCCTATATAATTTCAGGAGGAAGGAGAGCATCTGGGTTAAACTGATTATATTCAGAGTGGTTTAATGGGGTCTGCATATGCTGTCCCCAGCAGATAAGTGTCTTCAAGTTATTTCCAATCCATGTTGTTGTTGTTAAGTGTCATCGTTTTGGTTCCGACCCACAGTGACCCTGTACAGGGTTTCCAAGGCTGTAAATATTTATGGGAGCAGAAAGCCTTATCTTTCCCCATGGAGCCGCTGGTCGTTTCAAACTGCAGACCTTAAGGTTCTCAACCCGATTGGTAACCACTATGCTACCAGAGCTCTGTATAAGGTTTCCAAGGAGCAGTTGGTAGGTTTGAACTGCCAACCTGTGTCTCACAGTTCACTGCTGATCTTACAGTGCCACACCAGGATTCTAAGGGTTAGTTAATTAAATGTTTGACCAAACCTAGCAGGCTAATTTTTAAATTGATAATTTCATATGGAATAGGAATGATGTTATATCCAAATGGCCCTTGGTAGAAAAAAGGTTCCCCACACCTGGTGTGGCGCTGTGGGTTAATGCACTGAACTGCAAAGTTGGTTTGATCTGCAGGTCAGCAGTTCAAGCTCACCAGTCGCTCCTCAGAAACCCTATACAGTGTCGGTATGGGTCAGTACTGACTCGACAGCACTTAACAACAACAACCCCAGCTCTAAGGAACGAGAGAATGAGGTCTCTTCTAGGCAAGCTTGTCTTTGGGAAAGAAGAGAAGCTTGTGGGCATGTGCTCAGGAGGGCAGCATCTATGTGCCCAGGGCACTGTACAACCTTTTTTTCTTTGGAATAAAACTGTTTCCTGGGTTTTTATATCTTATGAGTGCCTGACTCTGTTCAAAATTCCCACCAGATACCCAGTACTAGCAAGCCTCCTTTGAGCAAGACTTTGGCTGCCACAAAATCCACTCCCACATCTACTCCAACTTCAAAGACCTGTTGGCAAAAAAGCCTAAGGTAATAGCCACAGGAGGCCTAAAGAGTGAATAGAGAAATTTTATCTTCTCTCCTATGGGGCATTTGAATGTTGAGTGTGGAATGCTAAAATGTCAGAAACCAGGGTCATTGTCTTCTCACATTTGAAAAGATGGAATCTGATGGTACAATGTGAGCTTTCAAATAGATATTAGGGTCTTTAATCATTTGGGGGGGGGGGGGAAGCAGACTATGAAAGTTCAATTATACTCTGATTACAAGCATGAAAGTATAAAGTAAACAATAATTGGGAAGAACAGAGAAGTAATTTGTTTGAGCAATAGAATTTTTACCTTTTTTCTTTTTTGATGTCTTTGGTATTGTCCTATAGCTGGTATTTACTGAATTTCTATTCAACATTTAATCATTCACACTTCATGAAACACAACAGGACAGACAGTAGCCCCACTCTATGGATGAATAGACATAAAATCAGCACGGTGCAATCTCTCATTGGTGGCCATCCAGGAAATACACCGTGACTCTGGCTCTCCAGCCAGAATTTCTCTTTTCCTAAGGACATCAGGCAATTCACAAGCATTCTGTTCCATATCTTAAAATGCAGTTTAAAAGAAAAAAGTGCTGTCAGCAGTCAATTCTGATTCACAGCAACTGTAAATCCGAGACTGTAAATCTTTATGGGAGCAAACAACCTTATTTTTCTCCTGCATGGGTGTAAGGAAAATAAAGAGTCTTGGCTTCAACAGTAGGCAGGTTTATTGAGAGTAAACCTGGGAGAGGGTACTCTTAAATCACCAAAGGAGACCAAGAGCCCAACAGACTGGGGTATTTATAGGCTGTGTGGTCTGGGTATAGTTCTGGGGGTATGGAGATTTGGGCAGGAGTAAGGAGCTTTTCCTGAAACCTGGAATTTCAAGGGGGGGGGGAGGGTCTCCAGTTGTAACAAAGACCCAAGCTTCCTGGGAGATCTGGAAGCTCAAGCTGGCCCATTCAGTGTCATTTGGGATAGTTGCAATGCCATTCTGTTGATCAGGCACAGCAAAGTCCTTCATTCCAGACTCTTGGTGTTAGGGGGATAGGGGCAGATGTGTCTCTGACTGCTTCATGCTGATTTAATGGGCATAGATGGGGGTGAGTCTGCAACAGGAGAGTGGTTGCCATCTGATCTTTTGCAATGGTGATCTTTTTGCAATGGTGCAAGAAATCTTTGGAAAGAATTTATTATACAAGGCAGGAATACAGAGCTCCCAGGCAAAGAAGGAGTAGTGGTCCTATAAAGCATAATAACCAAGGGAGGAGGATATTTGGGGTGAGAAATATGCAGCTGCCTCCTAGAGGTCTTCAATTTGAGAGTTGCTCCTGCTAGGATGTCAGTCTGATCTTGAATTTGGGATAGTTGTAGAGATATATCATACAAACTTTCTCCTAGGGAGGAGGATATTGTTGTTGTGAAGTGCTGTCGAGCCTGTATAGGGACCCTGTATATGGTTTCTGAGGGGCAACTGGTGAGCTTGAACTGCAAACCTCACAGTTCAAATGACTTTGCAGTCTGGCACATTAACCACCAGGGAGGAGGATAGAGATTGAAATTCCTGTTGCTCCAGATTCTAAGCCTGCTGCTATATCTAGGCTGACAAGTAGGGGGATAAGTTTCAGTGCATGTGTTTCAGGTCAAGAAGGTGCTTATTGGGACTAATATAGGTTGATCTTCAAAAAAATAGGTTACGGGTGGTGATGTGTATGCTACAGTTCATGCACCAGTCCAATTAGTAGGTAGGCACATGTAAAGGTTTTTTTCTGCATAGGAAAAATACTTCTTGGTTAGGGTTACATCCTTGGTTTTGGAAAGTTAAGAAATGTTGGGGCCTGTCCACAAGTGCTGCTCTTTCCCACGTGGTGACAGGGAAGTTGCTAAGTGAGTTGCTCCTAAAGGTTGTAGGAAGATGGAGTAGGCAAGGCCGGAGTTGTGCCTGCTTCTAGTGCTAACCTGTAGGTTTGAGTATGCAGAGACATCAGAGTGTTATTAATGGGTAACATGTGACAGTCTCTCCTGACTTGGGGGACATGTTGAATGGTGGGTAATCAGTGGATGTGGGGTGTCTGGAGTCACAGTATTGTGAAGTGGCTGTAGATCCTACTGGTGGTGTAATATGAGAGGGATGAGAAAATCTTAGGGGGTGACTGAGGGGAAGCGGTTGAACAGGGATTGTTTGAGGCTACAAATTTTAGGAGCTCCTGTTGTGGAGCTATAGAAGTTTATACATGTGGGTGGTGGGAGTTTTAGGGTTTATGTGCAAGGATTTTGAAAGTTCCTACAGCAGAGTCCAATGAAAAACTGGGTCAGGTAATACACAAGACAGGGTGGGATGTTAGATCTTGGGCCTTTCCTATTGGTCTTATGGTGGGTGTTGTAGGGTACTGGAAGGGTTAGATGAATGTTTGGATACCCTGTAGGATGTTTTCAGCTTCTTCTGGCATGTTTGTGATTATCCTTTTAGAGAATATTGGACCATTTTGGGGAGAAAGCCATGTTCGTAAGGGGGCTGGAGTGTCTGGAAAAAGTGATGAGGTAGAGGCTAAACAAATCCAAGAACTATCATTTGTGTTGTGGTATAGCTTGGTATAGGAGGGAGGGTGATAGGTTTATTTAATGTTGAATTGGTGATGGGTGAGGGTTGGTTAGAACAGGGTGAAGAGTAAAGAGAGTGAGAAGGAGATTTGGGTGGTAGAGTAAAAAATGCATGACAGAAGAGTGTAGGGGTTTGGAATTACTAGAAAAGAAGAACACACAGCTTAATTAATCTGACAGAGGTCTTGGATGAATCTATATGTCCCATTGGGTTTTGGCAGTGGGAGAATAGGAGGAGTGTTGTGTGGAGAATGGATAGGTATGAGGATGTGGGCTGCAAGGAATTGAGAAACAATGGGTTGGAGGTCATGGAGATTCTCAGGACTAATGGGGTGTTGAGGGACAGCAATTTGACATATAGGATCCTTTAATGAAATTTTATAGGAGTGTGGTGACAGGGATGTCAGTATCCAAATTATGGGATTATTTGGTGAAATTTCATGGGGACTTACACAGGGATCAGGTGTCTGTGCTAGAAGGTTGGGGTGTGTCTTATAAATTCAATTTATGTAAGCTATCATGCCCTAAAAAAGGAATGGGACATTGGGGCATTACTGAAAATGAATGAGTTAAACCTCCATAGGAACAACTGAGGGGTGGCGTTTGCTTGGGAGCGGCAGGTATGCCTTTCATTCTGTTTACTGAGACTAAGGAAGAGAAGAATGCACTGCTAAATTCTGTTAGAACTGAAAGACTCACCCCAGTATCCAGTAGGAAAGAGATGGTCTTACTGGATACCATCCCTACTACCCTGGGTTCTGAACGCATATTTGCCGTGGGGATGGAGAATCCCAGGCACCAGTCAGTTTTCAGAAGAGAGATCTAATAAGGATGAAGGGTCTTTCACCAGTGGTTGGGGGCTAAAGATTGGACTGAACCTGACCTGGGAGGGTGTCCCTTGCTGGAGCAGTCCATCTTCCAGTGGCCCCATTGACCAGTCTTTGGGTATGGCTTGGTTGGTGGCCTCAGGCTAGGGCATGCTTTTGCCCAGTGTCCAGTCTGCCCACATTGAGAGAACGTTCCAGGGAATATTGTGTGTTTTCCTGCTCTGGGCTGGGGTGAGTGTGAGGTGGCAGACACCAGGTCTAATATTGAAAGTAGAGGTTTTTCTTTTTGGTTCCTCTGTTCCTCATCTCAGTTCTTAAAAACACATTTAAGAATGCTTTTAGAAAATTTCACTAGAGGTTGAGGACCTTCCTTTAACTTTTGTAATTTCCTTCTAATATTGGGTGCAGACTGGTAAATAAACTGCAAATAAAGGAAAGTTTGGCCTTCTCTTGATTATGGGTTCATGTTGGTATAATTTATCATGACCTCTGAAGGGTGGGAAAGAAAAGGACAGGTTTTCAATGGGGGCCTTGGGTGACCTCACATAATTTATCATAATTGACAGCCTTATGGGCATTTTCACCCATTACACTATAAAATAAGTAATTGTGTAATCTGTCTGTTGGGTGCCTTCACTTCCATGTTGATAATTCCAATTAGGCTGTTTGCAGAGAGAGCGCATCTGCCACTTCACCACAGGGTGAAGGGTGGGGGCCTGCTCATGGAAGGCATTAGCATTGACTTCTTCTGCTCTCGATATGAGTTCCTTTCCCTCTGCAGTCAAGGTGTAAATACCTTGCCAAGTTAAACTAAAAGAATGGGTTGTTCGATGGAACTCCTTGTGGAGCTTGACTGGGTTTTCAGAAAAGGATCCTAAGCATTCTTGGATCCGGGAAAGACTGGACATAGAAAAAGGAACATGCAGGATAGTTGGTGCTGTACTGGTATTGGAGGCAAGGGAGGAGAATCTTAGGAAGGGACAATGGGTGGAGGAAGAGGGGGAGGTGTAAAGGCCGGTTCAAAGGGTGGAGGATATTCATTTGCAGGATCAAAGGGAGATTCAGGAGGAGTCAGGTGAATTTGGTGAGCCCAGCAAGGGGAGTGGAAGGAGAAAAAAGGTTTGGAAATGGGGACCCTGCCATTTTGCCATTTCTTTATAGAAGTTGTCAATGTCTCTGAAAATTTGGAAGTCAAAAGTGCTGTTTTCTGGCCACTGACTAATTGCAAACAGGCTATAGTGCAAAAATCAATTAATTATTTTTTCTGATTGATTTCTATTAGATATAATTTCTTTAGGTTATTCAAAAGACAGCCTAGAGAGGAGGGGGTGGTTTGCAAAGCCCCAGCTCCCGTTTTGGGTGGGTCAAGGAGTCACTGCCGCAGGTGGTGTCTGCCTTCCCACAGGTGAGAAGGGAGACTACCGGAGGTCCAACTGTAGGACCGGATGACCTGGGGAGGGTTATGGGCTTCCCCGTGCCCTCTGCCAGGGGAGTCCAAGTGATCCTCCGAGGATCAGGGGACAAGACAGAATCTCCTGGGATCCTCAGGAAAGAGTACCAGGGGCTGACTTATCCAGACCCAGGAATTTGTGACTGGTGTTGGGTGAGGAAAGATCTGGCAGAATGGCCTCTGAGATCTGGAACCCTGTAAAAGAAAAGACAGACTACTTGGAAGTGAGTGGTTGGGGAAAGGGATTTTACAAAAGTTTTGAGAACCACCAGGGGTCTGGGATCCCTCATAGTCAGTTGCAGAGGGAGAGAGAGAAAGAGAGAAGAGAGGAGAAAAGCAGGCTACTCATATGAGCAGTTGGAGAAAGAGATCCTAGGGTCAGGAGTTTTGAGAGTTCGCTGGGTTGTGCCCATCAGACCCTCACAATCCTCCCTGACTGAATCTAAAATCTCTCGCAGTCTTCTGGAGAGAAAGAGAGATGGAGAAAAATGAAAGAGAGCCTGGCTAAATAGCAAAGACAGGTTTGGAAGGGGGTGGAGTTTAGAATGGGCTAGTTGCGTGGGGGATGAGACCTTTGTGAGGCCTTGCCAGAGGGTAGAATTTAGATACTTTAGTTTCTGCTGCCCTTGTGCTTCGTGTCATTTTC
Source organism: Chrysochloris asiatica (assembly GCF_000296735.1). Lineage (NCBI taxonomy): Eukaryota > Metazoa > Chordata > Mammalia > Afrosoricida > Chrysochloridae > Chrysochloris > Chrysochloris asiatica. Next base: position 2,516,166 of record NW_006408814.1, on the reverse strand, counting down.
TCCTCGAGGTCTACTAGTCCACAAGAAGAAATTATTAGAAGTACAAGAGTGTGGGCTCTGTCAGGTGGACTTGGACACAGATTACTTTTCCTGCCTCCCAAGATGCAATGGTCTAACTCTGACCTCAATTCGACTGCAGCTCAGCACAAATCCCTGCCAAACTAGGCGGGCATTACAGTGGACCCTAATGTTACTGTAATCTGCAGGAGACCCAGGTTTGCAGCAGCCAGCCATAGGCCAGAAAAACTGCGAGATGGCAGACAAAACAAAATAATGAAAAATGACCACAAGGGTGCTACTGTTTATTTTTTCTTTGTTGTTGGTAAGTGCCGTCAAGTCAATTCTGACCCATAGTGACCCTGTATAGGGTTTTCAAGGAGCAGTTGGTGAGCTTGAACCACCGACTTTGCAGTTTAAACAACTTTGCAGTTTGACTCCTCGTTAGCCCACTGCTTCATGCCATGACTCTTCTGGGGAGTGGGAAATGAGTTACCACCTAATCAATAAATGTTAATTCCTTTCCTTTCTCTAACCCTTCTTTATTTTATCTTTTTAAATCACACAAGGAGGTGTTAGCTGAAGATTGCTTTCCTGGGGCAGTGACTGTTGTGGGTGTAGTGAGACAGATGGGATGCTGCCTACTGTCAGGATAGTGGATGCCGTCTGTACTCGTTTCCTATTACAACTATAAGAAATTATCACAAATGTCATTTTTGTTAGGTGCCATCGAGTAGGTTCCAACTCATAGCCACCCTATGCACAACCACAAAAAAAGTGCCTTGTTGTTTTTTTTTTAATGTTTGATTGTGAATTATGTGATAGTTTGCATGGGAGAACATTAGCTTTACATTCATCCGATCTATCCTTTCATTGCCATTGTTACAATCCCCTCCATGCATCATCAACCAACCAAAGGGTAGACGCCCCAAGCCTGCCCCCTGGTCATCAGCACACAGCCCCTCTCCCTCTCTGGGTCTAAAGTCCCCAACCGATCGATCTCTCTGCATCATCATCTCTGCCTCCATCTCTGGCGCCACTGTTCTGCTAGGTAGGTTCCTGCACTCTGTTCTTCTTCCTTGATGATCCCAGAGACCTCTGCTCCTGTACTGCAAAGTCAACCACTCCCCTCCTTTTGCTACAAAACATCTACCTTTAAATTTCCAACCATCACAGTCAGTCCTGATAACAATGATTCACTATTGTACCACATGAGTGCTATCCTCATCTCCTTTCATCAGTTCTGCCCAGACAGACTGGATACCAATTAGTGGCTTTTTTAATAGTATGAATTTATTCTCCTACAATTCTGAAGGCCAGAAGTCCAAATTGGGTCTTGCAAAGCTAAAAAGAAGGTGTTGGCAGAGGTGATTTCTCTCAGGTAGCTCCAGGGTAGAATCCATTTCCTTGTCTTTTCCCAGTTTCTAGAGACCATCTACATTGTCTGGCTGCTGGCCTCTTCCTCCAGCTTCTATTGTCCCATCTCCTGGCTTTGATCTTCTTGTCTTCTTCTTATAAGGACCCTAGTGACTGCATTGGTCCTACCTGGATCATCATCCCACCTCAAAATCCTTAACTTAATCATATCAGTAAAATAACCTGTCCATAGATTCTGGGGATTAGGACAGGGACATCATTGAGGAGCTTTGATTCTGTCCGCCACAGCACCTGTGCTGTGCAGGTAACACAACCAAACATGACAGGAAGACTGGTGGTAGGAAAGTCTCCAGGCTAATTTGGTGACTTTACTCCAGGAACCCTGGTTCTTTCCATCTGCCTGCCCCACTAGTCTTTCTCAACATATTTTTACCTTCTCCTTTTTCTTTCTTTTTTTAATTTACCTTCTCTCCTTCTAGTCATAAAATGAATGCTGCATTTCCAAGCTATGCTGTGCAGAAGGAAATGCTTTCTTCAGTTTAAGTTAGGATAGGACTGTCATAACAAAGTACCCCAAGTGAATACAGACATGCTGCGATAATAAACAACAGCTGTTGCAGACCGTGAATGGCCTGGTCAGAGGTTCAAGGCCCTATAGGCCCGAGTGTAACAGATCTAGCCACCTGGCAGTTAATAACAAATTATTTTTATTAATTGCAGACATGAAGCCCTTGAAATACACAGATAAATGTAATATTTACCTAAAAGTCAAGACTGTAAAATTCCAAACAGGCAAAGTTTTTCCCTCAGAGAATTCATTCAAAGTAAATTGGGTGGCTCCATGGTTTGTTCCAAGGACAATAGGAATGCCCTACCTAAAGTGTTTCCAGGTGCTGCCTATTCACCCAGGTGCCTCTTTTCCTCGAGAACCTGGGCTGGGCAGCTGACACAATAGGAATCCTCTCGATCCTCCCTTTCCTCCCTCCATTTGAGGCTAGGTTCTAAAAGGTATGTTAATTAAGCTTGAGAAACCAAGTTGCAGTCGTGAGATTCGAAACTGCAAAGTATGATGTAAAGTTGCCTGAATGTCTGGAAAAGTAAGATTGACAGCTGTACCTTGTCCTTAGTCCCTCCTACCTTTGTGTAAAGTATCTCCCCTAAATAAAAGGAAGGCGCAGAACGAATCCAGGGGCATTACGACTGGCAAGGTGTGCGTTACAGCATGCAGGGGGCACAATCCAGCCTTGCAACCATACTGCCTGTTTAGCTAAGATGTTTACTATGCAGGATATTATGGCTGCCTTCGTGGCTGAGATGTTTGCAACGCAGGATCTGCCTGATGCCAGTCCAGCATTCACTCTGGTTTCGGAGTGTCTCTTTGTCTCTCTCTTTGTGTCTCTGTGTCTCTTTTGCTATCTCTATCACTGCTGGATCTCCCCTCCTCGTGAACCAAACACTCGTGAACAACACAACTATGTCGAGGCAAGTCCCCGGCAAACAGCCCCACCCCAAATCTTAGTGTCTTATCACAATAACAGTTTCTCACTCATACTGTGTGGGGATTCACCTTCATATCTCTTCACTCCAGAACCTGACTGACAGAGTAGCCACCAATATATGGTAGTACAGCCTCTTCAAACTTCCAGCAAGAAGGGACATGGGCAGTTTCCACTCACATTCCATTGACCAAAGCAATTCACAACTAACTCTATGGGGAAGGGATATGTCATCCTGGATATGCCCAGAAGGCTGATACCCAAAGTAATCTTGAATAGCATTAAACCAGAATAGAACTGCTCCCTAGGGTTTTCGAGGTTGTAAATCTTTACAGAGGCTAACTGCTTCATCTTTCCCCCTAGGAGGTTTGAATCACTAACCTTTCAGTTAGCAGCTCTCTGTTTAAACTATTGTGCTACCCGGGATCCTTTGTGAGTAAGAGTCCTCATGTGGTGCTATAGGATAAACACTAGACTACTAACCATAAGGTTGGCAGTTCAAATTCACCAACTGCTCCTTGGAAACCCTATACAGGGTGGCTATCAGTAGGAACCAACTCAATGACACTTGATAATAACAACAACAAATCTATCACTATGATCAGCAAATATTTGTCTCACTCTTCCCACAAGCAAAATACAGTCTCAAGCTTAAGGAAGGTAACCAAAGTCTCATGTGTAGCTTATGTTGGAGAGAAAGCCATGACTTTCATATTTCACTGTATAGGCTGAGTTCTTTTTGTTTGTTCTCCTTCTTACATGATACAACAGAAGGCAGAAACTGTGGCCATACAGTCAAGTCACAGCCATACAGCCCCATCAGTTGGGCAAGAGCCAATACCAGCTGCTACACACCTGAGCAGCAACTAAAACCAACTAAATCCACTCTGAACTGAACTGTAGGAGCAGTGAACAAAGAAGCTCACCTCCTGATCACACCCACCAGGAGGCAATTGGTGAGTGCCTAAGAATATTCCAACATACATTCATCAACTTAATACAACATCACAATGCCTAGAAAGCAGCAGAAACTTTCTGTTCACATGACAGAGTAGCTCAAACAAATAACCAAGAGGCAGAGGTAGAATAGGCTTTTGAGGAAAAAGACACACTGGAACTACCCATAAAAGAATTCAGGAGAATGAAACTGAGGTACATCCAAACATTTCACAGAAAGGCTGAGGAAAACAAGGAATTCAAAAAAGTGCTACAGAAATATTCAAACAAAATCGATACAGCATTGGAGACAATGCAAAATCTGCAAAGAGAAATCCAGAAGATCAATGTTGAGATATCAGAAACGGACAACACACCAAAAGGGCAAAGAAGTAGAATTGAATCAATGGAAGCTAGAATTAGCAAGCTAGAATATAAATCTCTCAATATTTGTAAGATAGAAAAACAATCAGGAAAGAAAAATGAAAAAAATCTGAAGAAAGTCTAAGATTATGTGGGACAACATGAAAAAATAACCTATAGGTGATTGGAATTTCAGAATAAGGAGAGACAAAACCACAGAAAAGATAGTCAAAAAGCTCCTGGAAGAAAATTTCCCTAACATCATGAAAGATGAGATGATAAGTATTCAAGGAGCTAAATGAACCCCAAACAAGATAGACCCCAAAAGAAAATTACCAAGGCATATCATAACCAAACTCTCCAAAATCAAAGACAAGGAAAGAATCCTGAAAGCAGCTTTAGAAAAAAAAAAAAAAAAAGGTTACCTTAGAAAAGGAAAACCAATAAGATTAAGTTCTGACTCCTCAGCAGAACCATGCAGACAAGAAAGCAATGGGGAAACATACACAAAACTCTGAAAGAAAACAGTCTGCCAACCAAATATCTATACTCAGAAAAACTGCCCCTCAAATAATATGATTAAATTAGAACATTTCAAGATAAATATAAATTAAAAGGGAGCACTTTAGATGGAGAACTAACACCAGCAGACAGCAACTGGAGATTGACATACATGGCAGCACCACCCAGAATTCAATCCAGATATAGAAGTATACAGAGTAAAGCAAAACTACAAGACTGAAGATAGAAAATCAGAGATATCAACTATAATGAAGACAACTACAGAGCAAAATGAGAGCAAAGTATAGCTGCAGAATACCAATAGTGAGGAAGTCAAGTAGAATTCAAGATAAAACAAGACTGTTTTAATTTGGGGAAAAATTAATAAATTACAGGGTAACCTCAAAGAAGCATGATATATCTTCAAATCAGATCAAGAAAAGGAAAATCCATGATTTTATAAACATTAAAATATGAAGAAATTAACAAGAAAAGGCACAAAAAAATGAACTCAGCACACAAAAAAAGTGTGTAATAAAGAAACCAGCAGGATCACAAAAAAATCACACAGGAAAATGACTGCAATCAATCCATACCTATTAGTAATTTTACTGAATGGCAATGGATTAAATGCACCAATCAAGAGACAGAGAGTAGCAGAATGGATAAGAAAACAGGATCCTTCAATATGATGTCTTACACACAAAGGCAAACATAGATTAAATATTAAAGGATGGGGAAAAAATCAAACCAATTGCAATAAAAAAAATGAGCAGAAGTGGCAATATTAATCTCTGGTAAAAATTGACTTTAAGGCATAAACCAGCATAAGAGACTAGGAAGGACATTATGTCATGATAAAGGGTCAATTGGACAAGAGGACATAGCCATGATAAGTATCTCCCAATGAAAGAGATTCAAAATACATAAATCAAACTTTAATCAAATTGAAGAAAGAAACAGATAACTCTACAATAATAATTGCTGTTGTTGTTGTTAAGTGCCGTTGCGTCAGTTCCGACCAATAGCAACGTTGTATAGGGTTTCTGAGGAGTGTCTGGTGACTTTGAATCACCAATCTTGCAGTCCAGACCAACTTTACTGTCCAGCGCATTAACCCACAGTGCCACATCAGGCCTCCACAATAATAGTATGAGATTTTAATATACCATTGTCAAAAAAAGAACAATCAGAGCACTCAGCCCAACAATAACACAATACACATTTGTTTCCAGTGTACATGGAACATTCTCCTGAATAGATGATATGTTAGGCCACAAAGCAAATCCCAGTAAATTTAAAAACTTGATGAATTTAAACAAAATACTACAAACCGTCTTCTCAGATCACAATGCTATAAAATTAGAAATCAACACTAGGAAGATCAAAAAAACAAAATCATATACATAGATACTGAATAACATCCTGTTTAAAAGCTGATGGGTAGTAGAACAAATAAAAGAGATGGTCTTTTCAACAAATGGTGCTGGCAAAATTGGAATTTGAATTGCAAAACAATGAAACAAGACCCAAATATCACCCCAAATATAAAAACAAATCCAACATTGATTAAAGGCCTAAATGTAAAACCTAAAACTATAAAGATCATCAATGAAAAAATAGGGACAGACTTAAGAGTCCTAATACATGGTATACATAAACTATCAAACATTGCAAAAATCACACAAACAGTAGAAAACTAAATAGATAACTGGGCCTTCCTAAAAATTAAAACTGATGTGCATCAAAAGGTTTCACATTCTGGGGAAAAAAAAATTTTGCAACATGTCAGACAAGGAACTAATATCTAAAATTTATAGAAAACTATGACAACCCTACAAGAAAAAGAAAACCAACCCAATTTGAAAATGGGAACAGAAATATTTGAAGATATTCAGACTTCCAACAAGCATATGAAGAAATCTTCATGATCATTAGCAGTTAAAGAGATGCAAATCAAGGCAGCATTTTTCCTAGCTTAGATGGCTAGCTGACCAAAACTCGAACAGATGAAGATAAAGAGTAAATCGCTACAATTTGATGAACTAGACTCTTGCTTATGGATGAAGTTGTTCAATATTCCATGCAGAATAGAAGGATTCTTCATATCAAGGAATAAGCTCATTTCCTCAGTGTACTGGGTTGGTTGTTGTGTTAAAGTGCCATTGAGTCAGTTCCAACTCATAGCAACCCTGTATAGGGTTTCCGAGGAGCAGCTAGTGAGCTTCAACCACTGACCTTGCAGTTCAAAGGCTTTGCAATCTGGTGCATTAACCCACCGCACCATTAGACACTGGCTGCCAAAAATGGGGGTGAGGTGGGTGGGGGGAGCTATAAAAACTTGAAGTGGCTGGCTTAGAAGCTTTCATGAGTGTGCTAATTATAGAATGAGGGGAGCAAGGTAGAATCCCCACTGAATCATTTTCCTCTTGTCCAGATGGTAAAATGATTTTATGATTCAACTATGAATAACTGCTAGCAGGATTAATTGTGATTGTCACAATGTAAGTGTAGCAGTTGTGTAACTAAAAGGGACCATCCAAAAGGACGAGCACAAGTGGTGTGTGAGATCCTACCTAAAAAGTAGCAACAGCAGAGGCGATGGCATGGAGAGACAGAGCAGCTGAGGACTTTAGGCCCAGGGACTAAGGAAATCTGTGTGCCTGCAGGCAGGTGTCTGGCTTGCAGAATTTGCCCTTTGGACATTCAAATGACTATATATATATATTTTCTATGTATTGTACATCAAATATTTTTCTTTGCTCATTTGTGAAATATAAGCTGCCAATGGGGGCGGGGGGTGCTACAGGGAGAAAAGTAGGATAACTGTTGCTGCAGGGAGAAGATTGTAATCATCAAGATGAAACTAAGTATATAATTTGTTGAATGTAAAGCTGATGATCTTGTCTGTAAACCTTCAATTCTCAATAAAAAGTTAAAACAAAAAAAAAAAAATATAAAGTCTCAGTCAAAACATCAAGCCCAAGGCCTCTGTGTGATTCATTAGATCAAGATGTGGTACCTCTTAATCCAAAAACCTATAAACAAAACAGACATGTTATTAAATTACCTTACACAAGCATGTAGCTTGTTTGAGAAGCACTGTTTATTGATAGAAACCACTAAGATTTCGAGTGTCTTCATTACTGAAGCATATATATACTAGCTGATACTGAAAGACTGTTGCTGCTGAAATTAAATTAAAAAAAAAAACAAAACACGACACTATGTGCATTGGCTTACAGTATAGGAGGAAAAGTGAGGATGATGTTAACCAAAGCTGAGCAGAAGGCTGTCCCTGTAATGCATCTGCAAATACCTGGCAAAACTGTCATCAACACATAGCTACTTCATAAACTCATTGCCCTAGTAGATGCAGAAAACAGAATGTTAGCATTGCCTATTGGTTGTTTCTAGCTGTGTTTGACAAGGTTTGTAAGAAAAAGAGGTTAGCTTAGAAAGGAATTGACCCACTTGCAAGTAGAGATGAAAGGAACAGATTCAGAAAAGTCTTTTAATAAAGCATTTCAAAATAAAAAACAGACAATTAAAACTCATGTTTTTGGCAAGGAAACAAATTGAGGTCCTGACTTACATGCCTGTTAAAACTTTCTGGATGAGTTTTAAGGAGTCTAGCAAGCTACCTCCTCACTCCAGGGTCCAGTAGGATAGTGTTGCCCCTCTGGAGTGTGACTTGCCCAAGGGCATACTGATGTCCCACTGCCGAAGACCCAAACACCCCTAGTCTGCTATCCTGGGATCATAGTACTCTCTGCCATACCCTATGTCACGCTGCCCAGAAGGAACTGACCTGGGGGCCTGAGCAAACTTCATGGACACTGCTTCTTTGAAGGCTGGGGCACGAACCTTATAATCCAGGGCTCAAAGTTCTGTGATGAGCCACAGGCCATTCTCAGGTGCATTTCAGTATGTTCTGTATTGATGAAGGAACTGTAAAATGTCATATCTGGGAGCTCACCCAGCTAGTCTCTTCTTTTCACAGATAAGGACACCAGAAGCCACAGCCACTGGGCATAACCTCTCATAGGGAGTTCTGAACACATAGGGAGTTGTGTTCAGAGCTTGGGTTTGAAGAAGGAAAAATAGAATGATTTTGGAAGCTTTTGTAGTGTTCTCTATGCTGCCCAGTATCTCTAAAGTGAGTACTTTGGGAGTCCTAATAAAAGTAGCAAGTCATGTTTACCTGTCTCTTGACACACCTGTTCACACAGAGCCTGAGCTTCCTGATAAGCCCCTCGACCATGTTTCCAGGAGCTTGGCTGGGTTCTCCTATCTGATCTTAAACAGTTCCACTGCCTCCCCCACTGGACACTGTATGACCTCATACAGAGCCCTAGATTTGAACCAAAAGGGAACCAGAAGCCACTTTTCCCCTTTAATGTTGTCACTTTATAGACAGGGGCCTCAGAGTTCTTAATGGGAAAACTCTGGCAGCTTATGCCCAGAAACTAGACCTTTTCCAGGACAGGAAATCAGCAGATTCCAAAAACAGCCACAACACTGTCCCTCAGGAATGCCATCTCTAAACAGCCAAGACTTCCATCCATCATGGGCCTGCTTTCTTCTCTCCACAGGATGAAGCTTCCTGCAAATAGGCTCTGGTGGGCACACTCCAGCCCTCATCAGCCCTACCAGGCACATGTGGCACAAGCTAGGGACATACACTCATGTCGTCTGCCCATAGGCTTGAATCAGGGGCTCTCAGGATGACCAACATGGATTCCAAATCTTTCAACCACCAAGCGTGTGAGCTGTGACTGTAGTTTCTTTCCTTGACATCCTTGAGTCAGACAAGACCGGCCAGTTCTAGTTCTGTTAGCCACCACTGTTCTCCAAAAACAAACAAACAAAAAAAACAATTCACACCTAAGGCACAGCTTCCCAAACTGAAGTCCAAGAACCAACCTGCATCACAATGAGGATTACTCTATGTATTACTATGCGATGAACTCCAGGAAGACTTACATATGAGAAAAGCAAGGGAAGAACAGTAGGTAAATGTGGGAAGCGCTTAACTCTCATTGCTTGGCAAAGCCGCACTGGGAGGAGAGACATTATGCATGGCAAATGATTCTCAAAAGCTGACCCCTATCTACCCTTCAAGTTAGCCCTGAATTTACTTGTAAAAATATATAATTTGGCAATATTCACAGCTTTTCACTATGAGTTCTACAAACTTTAGGAAAAAACTAGCTTAGCAACAATTGCTTTCAGCCTTGGTGGATTGAATACAAAGAGAAATTGTGTAAATTACTCCTTCTCATAGAAAACCTAAATAACTGCATTTGTGAGGCCACAAAAGCAGATAGCATATTAAAGTCAAGCTGACCTACCCCCATAAACCTCACCACAAACAGTCACTAGCTAGAATTCACAAACCCCTACATACAAGCACCTGCGTAAATAAGCAGACAATAATGAACTTAAGTGAAGGATAGTTTTGACTTTATAATCTACACTTCTTGCAGCAAGTAGCCAGGTTGGGCTTTATGCCACATAGCTTCTAAGTGATTTAATGAATACTTTATTATTGAAAATAATAGTACATTATGTAGGGTAGAAGGTTTGACTTAATCTTTTAGTAGAAACAAAAAGAAACAGTTTACCACATACTGGGAAAGGAGATAAAGGTCAGTCTGTCTGAACATCACAGAAGTATTTTTGTCAAGGATGTCTAATAACTAGGTGCAAGAATGTTGTGACTAGATGTGTAATAATTGAAGAAATGATAAGAGTGTCAATGCATGTACTGTGGGGGAAGAAGTACAAAAATAAAGACTTGCTGAGCTGAGCTGAGCTGGCAGAAAGAGGGAGAAATAAAGAGGCAGGCAGAGGGAGAAAGAGAGAGGCAGAAAGAGGAAGGAAGAAGCAGCAGAAAGAAGCAGAAGGTAGAAGCAGAGTGTAGAAGAAAAAGAAGCAGAAGGTAGAGAAAGTAGGAGCAGGGGCAGAAAGAAGCATAAGGTAGAGAAAGTAGGATCAGGGGCAGAAAGATGCAGAAGGTAGAGAAAGTAAGAGCAAAGGCAGAAAGAAGAAGGAGAGAGCAGAAGGGAGAAGCAAAGGGCAGACAGCAGAGAGCAGAGGGCAGACAGCAAAGAGCAGAAAGCAGAAGCAGGGGCAGAAGCTGGAGAGAATAGCCGTACAGCAGAGAGCAAGCTGAAAAGCCTTTCGATTGTATTCATTCATTTCTTCACCTGACGATTCCGCGTATTCTCTCGTGTCCCACGACCCTCGCGGAGAGCAGAGACCTCCGCAGGTAAAAGTTGCTACCCTTTGGTGTAGGAAAGAAGAGGAATGTATGTTTGTGTGTAAATTTATTTACATTTTCAAAAAGAAATACTGAAAGGATAAAACAAAAGCAAAAAAAAAGTTATTACCTATGAGAGGAGAGAGGGAATAGGAATGGAAAGTAAACCTGTTTGTACTGAGAAAATGCCTAGTTTTATAATTTTCATTTTGGAACTAAAGTAAATGTTTTACACAACTTAAAAAAAAAATGTTTTTAATCTAACAGGAAAAAAAATACAGTCCCTAAAATTAAAAAAAAAAAAAAATGATAATAAATTAACCTATTTCAACTCTATTTCAAGTTGGTGGTATGATAACAGGACAAAAATGATTTCAACTTACTGTAAAATCCAATTATTTGATTGTGTAATCCACTAGGAATATAACTCAATAAGCAAAAAAAGAACTAAAGAAAAAGTTTATACTTTTAAGACTAACTGCAGTTGGTCTTAAAAGTAGTAGTGATGTTGGCAATATTGTTTTTTTGTGGTGTGTCATGTTGTTGTTAAGTGGTGTCAAATCACTTCTGATTCATAGCAACCCTATAGGGTTTCTGAGGAGTGACTGGTGGATTTGAACTACCAACCTTGCAGTTAGCAGTCCAGTGCTTATCCTACAATGCCACACCAGGACTCTTCTATATGTTGTAAGAGAAACCAAGTAAGTAATTTGGTAAATGCAATAAGAAATTGAGATATTCAGTATAAGAAGAAAACTAAATAAATACAAAACCAAAGAATTTAAGGCAAAATCCTTAAACTTAAATTCTTAACTAATTTTTGTTAGAAATAGTCTGAATCTATGGTCTGGTTTTTCACTAAGAAACATATACAACTGCTAACCAACTAGAAGCAATGGCACTTATTAGCGTGGGATGACAGCACCCAGATTCCCAGCTTTAAATGTTGTTTTTCTCTAAAGGAATTAGGACTTCTTGGGAAAATGGCTGATTCCAGATCGGCAGGAATGTACAACTACAAGATGAGAGTTGGGCATCTTTGTTGTATCAGTAAGCTGAGGTTGTGTCAAAAGGACATAGAAAATAAGTTAAAAGCACACAGGAGGAGTTCTCAATCAGCAAAAAAATAGGACAACCTGAGCAACAATAAAAACAACTAAAGTGGTTTGAAATACATCATATCAAAAGATATTTACACTAAAAAAGAAAATATTGATCACCATGGAAGTTGTAAGAGCACCAACTCAATGTTATAAAAATTAATAAGGGGGAAAGAATCAAGCATTTATCCCTAATGTCCTGTTCTTAGGGGATCGATATATTTGATGGAGGAAAGCTCTTCTTTATATAACTTCAGCTAATAAGTGTGAAAGAATAGTAATTTTTTAAAAAATCATTAATAATTCAAATTAAATAAGCAAATATGGAAGTAATAATTGGAAGTCAATATTACTGAAGGTCAAAGACTACAGCCTTCAGTATGCATTATGCCTAGATGAAGAAACTGAGTTTCTCACAAACATGATAAATGGATAAGAAATTAAAGTTATCACCAAGTGCATTCTACTTGAATCAATAGTCAACATCCACATAAGCAATAGACAAGAACCCAAAGGACATATTGCATTGGGAAAGCCTTCAGTAAAAGACCTCTTTAAGGTTTTCAAAAGTGAAGATATTACTTTGCTGATTAAGGTGCTCCTGACTGAAGTCACGGCCTTTTTAATTACCTTATATACATGCAAAAACTGTATAGTAAAAAAAAATATTACCAAAAAAGGGTTGACACATTGGAATCATACTTTTGACAAAGAATATTGGAAGAATGGACAAATCAGTCTTATAAAAAGTACAGCCAGATGATCTTTAGAAGCGAGGATGGTGAGACTCTGGCTTCGGTATTTTGGCCATATTAGCAGGAGGAACCAATCCCTGAAAACAGATGTCATGCTTGGTAAGGTAGAGGGCCAGTGGAAACAAGGGAAATACTTAATGAAATGAGTAGTCACAGCAATGCACTCAAATATACCAACAGTTATGAAGACAGCATTATTGTTGTTAAGTACCGTGGAGTCGATACCAACTCATAGTGACCCTGCACAGGTTTCTGAGGCTGTAAATCTTTACAGGAGCAGAAAGCCTTATCTTTCTCCCATGGAATGGCTGGTAGTTTTGAACTGCCGACCTTGAGGTTAGCAGCCCTATTTGTAACCCCAATGCTATCAGAGTTCCTGGAAGATAACCTGTTGTTGTTGTTGTTGTTAGGTGCAGTTGAGTCAGTACCAACTCATAGCGACCCTATGCACAACAGAACAAAACACTGCCCTGTCCTGTGTCAAACTCACAATTGTTGCCAAGCTTGAGCCCGTTGATGCTGCCACTTGGCCAGCCCATCTTGCTTGGGGTCTTCCGATCTTTCTCTGACCCTCGACCTTACCAAACATGATATCCTTCTCCAGTGACTGGTCCCTCCTGACAATATGTCCGAAGTATGAGAGACTAAGTTTGGCCATCCTGGCCTCCAAGGAGCAATATGGCTGCACTTCTTCCAACATAGATCTGTTTGTTCTTTTCACAGCCCGTGGCACTTTCAATATTATCCTCCAACACCTTAACTCAAAAGCATCAATTCTTCTATGGTCTTAGTTATTCACTATCCATCTTTTGCATGCATATGAGGTTATTCAAAATATCATGGCTTGAGTCAGGTGCACCTTAGTCCTCAAGCTGACATCTTTGCTCTTCAACACTTTAAAAAGGTCATGTGCAGCAGATTTACCTAATGTTATATGTCGTATGATTTCTTGACTGCTGCTTCCATGAGAGTTGATAGTTGATCCAGGAAGAATGAAATCCTTCAATCTTTTCTCCATTGATAAGAATGTTGTTTATTGGTCCAGTATTAAGGATTTTTGTTTTCTTTTCATTGAGATGCAATCCATACCAAAGGCTGTGCTCTTTGATCTTCATCAGTAAGTATTTTAAGTCCTCTTCACTTTCAACAAGCAAGGTTGTATCATCTGTATATCACAGGTTGTTAATGAGTCTTCCTCTAGTCCTGATGCCTTGTTTTTCTTCATAGAACCTGACTTCTTGGATTATTTGCTCATCATACATGTTGGATAAGTTTGGTGAAAGACTACAACCTTGTCACACACCTTTCTTAATTTTAAACCATTCATTGTTCTCATGTTCTGTTTGAACAACTGCCTCTTGGTCCATGTACAGATTCCTCATGAGTACAATTTAGTGTTCAGGAATACTGATACTTCACAATGTTGTCCAGAGCTTGTCATGATCCACACAATCGAAAGCCTTTGTGTAGTCAATAAAGCACAGGCAAACATCTTTCTGGTATCCTCTGCTTTCAGCCTAGATCCATCCAACATCAGTAATGATATACCTTATTCCACGGCCTCTTCTGAATCCAGCTTGAACCTCTGGAAGTTCTCTGTCAATGTATGCTTGCAGCTGTTTCTGTGTTACCTTTAGTAAAACTTTACTCCCATGGGACATCAAAGATACTGTCTGATGATTTCCGCATTCCTTTGAGTCACCTCTATTTGGAATGAGCACAAATACAGATCTCTTCCAATCAGTTGGCTTCCAAATTTCATGGCATATATGAGTGTGTGCCTCCTGCACCACCTCACTTTCTTGAAAGGTTTCAATTTTTATTCCATCAACTCCTGGTGCCTTGTTCTTTGCCACTTCCTTCAATGTACCTTGAACTTATTCTCTGTTATCATTGGCTCTTGATCATATGCTACCTCTTGAAATGGTTGAACTTCAACCATTTCCTTTTGGTACAGCGAATCTGTATATTTCTGCAATCTTCTTTTAATGCTTTCTGCATCATTCAATAATTTGCCCAAAGAATACTTCAATAATGAAAGTCAAGGCTTGAATTTTTTTCTTCAGTTCCCCCAGCTTGAGAAATGCTGAACGTTTTCTTCCCTATTGGTTTTCTGACTCCAGATTTTTGCACATTTCATTGTAATATTTGACTTTGTCTTCTTGAGCTGACCTTTGAAATTTTCTGTTCAGCTTTTGTACCTCCTCATTTTTTCATTTGCTTTAACATCTCTATGCTGGAGAGCAAGTTTCAGCGTCTCTTCTGGCATCCATTTTGATCTTTTCCTTCTTTCTTGTCTTCTTAATGACATTTT
>NW_006408814.1:2494030-2500067 GCF_000296735.1 Chrysochloris asiatica | reverse complement strand
GACAGTGAATAAGGAAGATCGTAGAAGAATTGATGCATTTGAATTGTGGTATTGGAGAAGAATATTAAAAGTTCCATGGTATATAGGTATATATATAGGTATATATAGAGAGAGAGAGAAAAAAAAAAGTTTATCAAGGAAATAGTTTACAATTGTAAAGTCCCAGAGCCCCAGCAGAAGAGAGAGCTTTTTCTGTGTGTTCATTATATTGGGAATAAGCCACACCCCCCCAAGGAAGCATCCCTTCAGTTCATTGACTGATCATAATCACTCATCATGTAGTTAATTATATCTCTATTAGATTTATCACCATGGCCTAGTCATATTGATGCAGAACCCTAACTATTACAGTCCACCCTTGTCAACTTGACACCTATAACCTATATGCATAATCTCTAAGTAAAGAAAATTGCAAAGTCATACTTGCGCCAAACATATTACTAAAACACGAACAACACCAAATGCACTAACCCCATTTATATCTTACATGTCACAAATGAGCAAAGCAAAAATACATAATGCACACATAGAAAACAAAACAAAAATTATATATTCACTTAAATGTCCAAAGGGCGCATTCAGCCAGCCAGCCTCCTTGCATAGGCACACAGCCTTACTCAGTCCATGGGTCTAGAGTTCTGGTCTGTCTTTGCATGGTACTGCCTCTGCTGTCATTGTTTTTCCAGGCAGGGATCCCATGCTCCATTTATGCTGTTCCTTCTTGATGGTCATGGGACTGTCTGTTCCTGAAATGAAAGATTAACTACCGCCCCCTTTTAGTTATACATCTTCCACAATAGTTTGGACAATCACAATTAATCCTCTTTTCCAGATATGTCTGGTAAAAGGGAATGAGGGATGATGCTGATAGGATTTTATGGTTTCCAGACCTATCTGGAAAAGAGGAAAACTAGTCATTGTCCCCTCATTCTAAAACTAAGCACAGTGATGAAAGCTTGTAAGCTAGCCACTTCATGCCTTTTATCCACCCACTTTTCAGAGCCAATATCTAAATTGCCCATCTTTATCAACCCAATTCTCTGCTAAGAAAAGTGTGCTCCTTCATCTAAAGAATCTTCCCTTCCAATTGGAGTTTTGAGCAATTGCATCCATAAGCAAGAATCCAGTTCATCAAATTGCAGCAGTTGACACTCATAATATCAAGCATCTTTATCTTCACCTGGTCAGGTTCTGGTTTCAATTCAGCCCTAGCCATCAAACCTGGGTCAAATGGGTATTATCTGCAAGTTTGGGAGTTCACATACACTTCCCTGAATTTCAGACCAGCTGGTCCCTTCACTGTCAGCTCTAGCTCCCAGGGGCTAGGTCAGTATCCATGGGCTCAGGAATTCACTTCAGACCAGCCAGCCTTTCCTCTTTTTTCATCTCAAAATCAACTAGTAACAATAGAACATGTCCAACCTCAGCCCATGTCTTCATTGCTGCATTTCCCCCAGCTCCACTCACAAGTAGACTCAGGTGGTCACCAGTGATCATAGGAAATGGCTCACTGGTTCCCTTTAACTTTCAATTCTAGAAGGATTTTCTTGGATGGGCACAGACTTTTCTGACCTTGATGTCTCCAAGGCAAACAGTTTGCTTGCAACTCAAAAAAATAAACAGTACACTTGTTTTGTTTTTCCCCGCTTTCTTTCAGTCATGAGTCTCCCATTCTCCCAGCAGTTCTGGGTTGCTCTGCATGTCTTTTCAAATAAATGTACGTGTCCCAACTCTGAAGGTTCTGGTGGGACTCAGAATTCCACCTAAGGTTCTGTACTCTACAAAGGCTTAAAGCAAAGTTTATTTCTTTCTGGGAAACTTCTAACTCCCCTTTTAGCAAATCCAATCAAATACAGGCTGAAGGAGGGCTTACAAGCTCTCTGTAATCATAATTCCCAATTTTCCTATTACACATGTATGTCTATTTTACAATAATAGTCTGTTTTACAAAAATAGGCAGGAGAAACTAATATCCATAAGAGAGTGAAACACATCAACCTTTTAAAACACTTTAGTTCAATCTTTTCTTCTGTCTTGGACTAACCCTATTCATATGCATATGGCCTTGGGCCTCCAGCAGGGTGGATTCCAGTAAGTTCTGTCTCCTGTTTAACCAGTGACATCAGCTCCAGGCATCCCTAGAAGTTGCCACTTTCCCCTCCAGTCACTTTCCCCTTATTTAAGCATTTTATCCCCTACATAACTTGTTGTTGTTGTTAAGGACCATTAAGTCAGTTCTGATTCTTAGTGACCCTGAATAAAATTTTCAAGGAGAGGCTGTTCAGATTCAGCCACCGACCTTGTGGTTCAAACTAACCTTGTGGTCCAGTTCATTATACTGCAGCACCATACTAAGACTCCATTACAAGTAACATAATCCAAAGTATTTAAAAATCAAATTTCACTTCCTATGCTCCTTGGTTCTTTCTCTTACTTTCATACTTTCATGAGTCTGGAGCCATTGCAATGAATCCAGATCCTGATGCCAGCTGCTTAAACCAAGTAGGGACCATGTCTGACTTCCTTTGACTCCACAAGGGGAAAAGAGGACCAAACTCAAAATCAGCTCAAGGTTAACTCATATGAAGTGGAGGTTAGAAATGCCTCCAAACTTTATCAGTGCCTTTAAAGTTAGTCAGACTTGAGAACCGATTTAGAAAATTGATTCTTGTAATTTTGTTTCTCTAGAACTCCACTCTTTCAATACCATGTGTCTTAGGCCAGGTTTTCTACAGAAGCAAAATCAGTGAAAAATACATATGTACATATATGTTTGTTATTGTTAAGTGTCATCAAGTCGGTTCCGACCCATAGTGATCCTGTATAGGGTTCTGAAGGACTATCTGGTGAGCTTCAACTGCTGATCTTGTGGTTCAAACTGACTTTGCAGTCCAGCACATTAACCCATAGCACCACACCAGGAAATGACTTACAGTTGTAGAGTCCCAGGTCCCCAGTAGAAAAGAAAGAGACAGAGCCTTTTCTGTATATCCATTATATTGGAAGTAGTCCACACCCCCAAGGAAGCATCCCTTCGATTATTTGGCTGCTCATAACCACTCATCATAGAGTTAACTGTCCCTGTATTAGGTTTCATCACCATTGGAATGAATCCGGGCTTAGTCAAGTTGACACAGAACTCCATTTCAGTCACCATGAGTAGCAACCAGTTTGACAGCTACTAAAAAAAACAATGAGATAATAACTTTCAAACAGTCAGTGGTAATCAATGGCTACTAAGACCTGGAGATGAAAAGTTGAAGAAGACTTTATAATAAATAGATCAGGCAGTGTAGTGGTTACAAATTGGACTGCTAACCTCAAGGTCAGCAGTTCGAAACTACCAGCCATCCCATGCGAGAAAGATGAGGCTTTCTGTTCCCGTAAAGGTCTACAGCCTTGGAAACTCTGTTGGAACCGACTCCACAGTACTTAACAACAACAACAACAGATCAGGTAGATAACATCTGAACCCATGAATCATTTTTAATAACTGATAAGGACATTCTGGAGGCCTGGCGTGGTGCTATGGGTTAATGTGCCAGACTCCAAAGTTGTTTGAACTCCAAGGTCAGCAGTTCAAGCTCACCAGCCTCTCCTTGGAAACTCCATACAGGATTGCTATGAGTAGGAACCAACCTGAGGGCACTTAACAACAAATACATTCCTAACTTTTAATGATACAATAACAGCCCTGGTAATGTAATGGGTTTTGCATCG
The DNA here is from genome assembly GCF_000296735.1 of Chrysochloris asiatica. Taxonomy (NCBI): domain Eukaryota; kingdom Metazoa; phylum Chordata; class Mammalia; order Afrosoricida; family Chrysochloridae; genus Chrysochloris; species Chrysochloris asiatica. The sequence goes on along the minus strand of NW_006408814.1, from coordinate 2,496,347 downwards.
GGCTTCTATCTGTAAGGTCAGCAGTTCAAGTCCAGCAGGAGAAACATGAGGCTTTCTGCTCCTGTAAAGATTTAAAACCTCAGAAACCCTATACAGGGTCACTATGTACCAGGATTGACTCCACAGCACACTACCAACAACAACAACAACAATATGATACAATAGAAGGTACATTGTTGTTTTTGTTGTTAGGTGCCGTAGAGTCGGTTTCGACCCATAGCGACCCTGAACAGGGTTTCCGAGGCTGTAAATCTTTATGGGAGCAGATCGCCTCATCTTTCTTCCATGGAGCAGCTGGTAGAAGGTACATAGTACCACTTATTAAATTTCTGGAAAAAAAACAAAATGGGGAGGGGAGCTAATCTAATCAAACATCTAGATCTAGCAACTACTATTGGTTGATACAGACAAGTTGGTACTGACTCATAGCAACAGAATGAAACAGTGCTAAGTCCTGTACCATCCTCACAATTGTTGCTGTTTGAGTCCACTGTTGTAGCCACTGTGTCAGTCCATCTGACTGAGGGTCTTCCTCTTTACCACTGACCCTCTACTTCACCAAGCATGATGTCCTTCTCCAGGGACTGGTCACTTGATAGCATGTCCAAAGTACGTAAGACCATCTCACCATCCTTGCTTCCAAGGAGTATTCTAAGTATTCTTCTAAGACAGAACGTCCAAGATACATTCAATATTTTCTTCCAATCATAATTTAAATGCAGCACCCGTTCTTCTTTAAAGACAATAAATAAGAGATGTGGAAGGGGGTCACTCTACTAAAGGGGAACAAAAGCTAGTGTTGTCGTTGCTGTTGTCAGGTGCCATCAAGTTGCCATAGTGACCCTATGCATAACAGAACGAAACACTGCCTGGTCCTGGCCCAACCTCACAACTGTTGCCATGCTTGATGCTGCCACTGTGCCAATCTGTCCTATTTTTCTCTGACCCTCCACTTTACCAAACATGATATCCTTCTCCAGTGACTGGTCCCTTCTGACAATATGTCCAAAGAATGAGAGACAAAGTTTGGCCAACCTGACCTCCAAGGAGCACTCTGGCTGCACTCCTTCCAACATAGATCTGTTTGTTCTTTTGACAGCCCATGGTACTTTCAATATTCTCCTCCAACACCATAACTCAAAAGCATCCATCAATTCTTCTATGGTCTTCCTTATTCACTGTCTAGCCTTTACATGCATATGAGGTTATTGAAAATACCAAGACTGGTATAAGAAATTAAAATAATGGAAACTAGAGAGGCTATATTAGGTTCCTAAGGCTGCCTTTAAAAAAGTGGATGACTTAAAATAATAGAAATTTATTCTGTCATAGTTCTGGAGGGTTGAAGTCCAAATTCAAGGGGTCAGCAGGGTCATACTATCTCTGAAGGCTCAAAGATCTTTACTTGCCTCTTCCTGGCTTCTGTGGGTTACTGGCAATTCTTGGCCTTCCTTGGTTTATGGTAGCAGAACTCCAGTCACTGCCTCCATCTTCACATGGCCCTCTTCCCTACCTCTGTGTTTGTGTCTCTTCTCCTCTTTTATAAGGACATTACTCTTGTAAGACCCACCCACTCTATTATGACTTCATGCCAACTAACTACATTTGCAAAAGGAGTCTATGTTGAAATAAGGTCGCACTCATAGGTACTAGATGTCACACTTCAGTATATTGTTTTTGGAGAAAACCATTCAACCTCATATCAAGCATCCACTAGCTTTTACAGAGGAATGGACACAGTGTCATATATGAGTGCCATATGTCACACACTCAACCCAGTGGCTGTAGCATTTCCCAGCACTGCTACCAGGCCAAGGGTTGCAGGAAGAGCCCCTCTGTGAACTGGTTGGGCCCCAGAATGATTTGGTTTACTTTGATTTGCATTGCCACAACTAAAGATTTCCTCCTCTATTTTACCCTGGAATCCCCAAGGGTGAGCATCCATCTAGTTTTCTCAAGTTCTACATCCTGAGAAACTCCTCAGCCCTGGGTAGAGCTGATTTACTGACAGGCCTCCCTAGCCTATCCCTCCTCTGAACTCTAGCAGATAGCCTGAGCTTAGTATATGCATATACTGTTGTGCTGTAGGATAAGCATCGGATTGCTACCCACAAGGCCAACACTTCAAACCTACCAGACACTCCTTGGAAAACTTAGACAGGGTCTTTATGAGTTGGAACTGACTCGAAGGCATACAACAACAACAACCTTTAAACAATATTTTATGTCTGTATCTTGATTTCCCAAACAAAACCATTCATTTCTCAAGGGTAAAATCTGAATTCAAAAAGGCTGTAATTAGGTATAAATCCAATAG
>NW_006408814.1:2472992-2474506 GCF_000296735.1 Chrysochloris asiatica | reverse complement strand
GTGCCTCTGGCCTTGTTTTGATTGATGATATGGAGCTTTTCCATCGTCTCTTTCCACAGATGTAGTCAATTTGATGTCTATGTAGTCCATCTGGTGAGGTCCATGTGTATAGTCGTCTCTTATGTTGTCTAAAGAAGGTATTTGAAATGAACAAATCATTGGTTTTTCAGAATTCTATCATGCGATCTCCAGCATCATTTCCATCACCAAAGCCAGACTTCACCTCTTAGTGACCCTGGTGAGTTTGAGCTACTGACCTTATGGTTGTTTAGTAGTCCAATGTGTATCTTACAGCACCACACCATGGTCTTTATTTATTGCCTTGTAACAAATTACCATAAAATATAAGGGCTCAAAACAAAACAAAGCATTTTTTATCTCACAGCTTAGCTGGGTCCTCTGGTTCAGGGACTCTCTGTTGGCCAGGACTGTGGTCATCCCAAGGGACCGTGTGTGTGTGTGTGAGAAAGAGAGAGAGAGAGAGACAGAGACAGAGAGACAGAAAGAAAGAGAGAGTGTGTGTTTTGGAGGGTGAGGGTACGGATCTACTTTCAAGCTCACTTTTATGACTGTGTGCAGGAGACATCCGTTCTTTGCTATGTGATGATTTCACAGGGCAGCTCAGAATGGGGCAGCTGGAATCCCTCAGTCAGCAAGCAAATAGCAAGAGCAGGCAGACACCCAAGACAGAAGCCACAGTAATTCTATGACCTAATGTGGCAGTCCTGGTGTGGGGCTGTGGGCTAATGTGTTAGGCTGCAAAGCCATTTGAACTGCAAGGTCGGTGGTTGAAGCTCACCAGCTGCTCCTTGGAAACCCTATACAGGGTCACTATGGGTTAGAATCGACTCGATGGTACTTAACAACAACAATGCTGGCAGTGCCACCCCATTCCCTCTGTCTTACTCTGTTCTGAGAATAGAGTCCAACAATTGTGTCTACTCTCAGGCGATGGGGCCACTGGGGTCTTTTCAGAGGCACCTCCCACACCCTCTGAGCCTTAGGTCAGAGTCCTCCTCACCCCACACCAGACTGGGGACCAGAAATCTGATTCTTCACTGCTCTTCTGGTGGTTCCCAAGCGTGTTCAGGTTTGGGATTCATTGTTCTGTGTACTTTCATCTTTCTTTCCCTTTACTTGTCTCCAACCCAGCTGCAAGTATATTTTGCATAGCACACCCAAATGCCTCTTCCCATGCTGATTCTTCTCCATGGGTCTTCCCAAAAAGACTCTATGTAAGTCTTGGGGAGATAGCCCAAAACTTCCCTCCTCCCCTTCATTCCCTAGCCAAGAGTTTGAGTCATAATTAGTTCAGACATTCCCCCAAATAGCCCAAAGCTATGCCTTTATCCCAGGGCCTTAAATTATAGGTAACCTAACAGATTGAAAGGCACTCTGGTAGCGTAGTGGTTAGGAATCGGGCTGCAAACCTTAAGGTTGGCAGTTCAAAACTACCAGCTGTTCCGTGGGAGAAAGATGAGGCTTTCTGCTCCCGTAAAGATTTACAGCCTTGG
>NW_006408814.1:2469654-2471893 GCF_000296735.1 Chrysochloris asiatica | reverse complement strand
TTCCTTATTTGCTGTCCAATTTTCACATGCATATGAGGTTATTGAAAATACCATGGCTTGGGTCAGGCGCACCTTAGTCCTCATCTGTCATCTTTGCTCTTCAACACTTTAAAAAGGTCTTGTTCAGAAGATTTGTCATTTGATTTCTTGACTTCTCCTTCTGTGAGTGGTGAAAGAAGAATGAAGTCCTTGACAACTTCAGTCTTTTCTCCATTGATAAGAATGTTGTTTATTGGTCCAGTGGAGAAGGATTTTTGTATTCTTTACAATGAATGAGTAGAATGGACAAAAGGATTTTCAAGACTGAATCTTTATAGGAACAAATGACCTCATCTTCCTCTCAGGAGCAGTTAGTTGATTTGAATCACCAGTGCTTAGCCCACTGTGCAACCAGTGCTCCTTAATCACTTCAAAGTTGGGCAAAATATACAGGACATCCTGGTGTGGTGCTCTGGGTTCATGAGCTGGACTTCAAAGTTGGTTTGAACTGCAAGGTTAGTGGTTCAAACTCACCAGCCACTCCTCAGAAACCCTATACAAGGTTGCTATGGGTTGGAACTAATGCCACAGCACTTGACAACAACAACAAAGTTCCCATAGGAGTTGTCCATAAGTCAGAAGTTGCCTAGCCTGTGGTCATTCTGTACAAAGAGGGAAGAACAGGTAGATGAGGTGGTGGTGGTGGTGGTGAAGTGCCATAGAGTCAGAAGTGACTCATAGGGACCCTGTACAGGGTTTCTGAAACTATAAATCTTTATGGGAGCAGAAAACCTCATCTTTCTCCTGTGGAACAACTGGTAGTTTTGAACTGCTGACATTGCAGTTTGCAGCCCGATTCATAACCACCATGCTACCAGAGTTCCTTAGATGAGGTGGTACACTTGAATTTAGTACCATGGTGTAGTAAAAGCCTGTTGGAGCTACTGAGAAAATGTTTTTATGTTTTAACTTGTACATTTAGTTAAGTGATTTCTTTTAGAATACATATTCATGTGCAAATGACAAAATCCATTGTGTTTACAGTAAAAACTTGTTCCCCCAATTGCTGTTGCTATTCTGAACCATTCTCTACTCCTGAGGCAACCACCATTTTCTTTTTACAGCCTCAGGAAAACCTTTCTTGTGTAAGGGAGAGGTCACTGAGATTTGCATTTTCAAGCTCTCTCTGATCAAGCCTTGATGGAACAGCTGTGGGTGGGCTGCCAGTTAGAATGCCAGAGAGACTGTCATTATTTACTTTCTAAAGGAATTTACTGTAAATTGGCTTGAGGAGCTCTCTCCTAGGGTAAATCAAACACTGAATTGGCTGACCAGTTCAGATTTCTTGTGCAAGAAATAGGAAGGTTACTTAGAGCAAGATGACTTACAGACTTCTGTGCTGACTTTAAAACCAGTATTTTATTGTGTGGATTCCCCACATATTGGGGTCCTAGTATGGAGCTGCAGGTTAATGCGCTGGACTGCAAAGTCAGTTTGTTTGAACCACAAGGTCGGGGCTTCAAGCTCACCAGCTGCTCCTTGGAAACCCTATATGGGTCACTATGGCTCAGAACCAACTCAACGGCATTAACAACAGCAACAACAGTGTGAACTGTGGGTTGGACTTTTCCTACCCCTGCTGTATAGGGGTTCCAAGAAAGGTCTGGTGGGCTTTAACTGGCAACTTTGTGATTAGCAGTACAGTGCGTATCCAACAATGTCTCAGCAGGACTCTCCTCTAGTGTGGAACTAATGATAGCTCCTTCTGTGGATTTTCCAGAAGCCCTATTGTGGCGCTGTAGAATAATCACTGGACTGGTAACCACAAGGTCGGCTGTTCAAACCCACTAATTGCTCTTGAAAATCCTATCCAATTGGATACTCAAATGGGGAGGGGGGACTACAAAGGGAAGAAGTTACTGGCTTACAAGCCTTCAAGAGGGAACCTAAGGCCAGGGAGCATGGAGGAAAGCAGAATCTCCAGTAGGTACTACTCAATCTGTCTGGGCGGAGCCGATGAAAGGAAATACAGACGGGTAACTCATGATAGTGTAGTGAATAATGCTTATCAAGACGGATTGTTAGGGTTGGAAATGCAAAGGTAGACGTTTTGTAACAAGGAAGGGAGTGATTAATTATCCAGGCTATGAGTGGAGGTCTCTGGGACCATCAACGGAGAAGAGCCAAGAGCGGGACCCTACCCAGAGAAACAGAGATGCCTGAGATAGAGACAGAGACGATGACATGGAGTGATGAAGCG
>NW_006408814.1:2457281-2469554 GCF_000296735.1 Chrysochloris asiatica | reverse complement strand
AAAGGAAACACAGATGGGTAACTCATGATACTGTAGTGAATAATGCTTATCAGGACAGATTGTGAGGGTTGGAAATGCAAAGGTAGACGTTTTGTAACAAGGAAGGGAGTGATTAATTCTCCAGGCTAGGAGCAGAGGTCTATGGGACCATCAACGGAGAAGAGCCAAGAGTGGGACCCTACCCAGAGAAACAGAGATGCCTGAGATCGAGACAGAGACCACGACTTGGAGTGATGAAGCGGCTGGGAATTTGGACCCAGAGAGGGAAAGGGACTGGGGGGGGGAGGGAGAGGGCGAAGTGTAGGGCGTGGGTTTCTAGGATATACCTTTTGGTTGGTTGATGATGCATGGAAGGGATTGGAACCATGGCAATGAGATGATGTAAGACTAAGGTTCTCCCATGTAAGCTATCATATATTTCACAATAAAACATTAAAAAAAAAAGAAAATCCTATCCAGGGCTGCTATGAGTTGGAACTGACTCGATGCCACAAAGCATTGCTCATTATGCTCAGGCTTTCAAATCAGATCTTAAATCAGAGTTGTATTTCATGGTTCTATCATGTTAGAAATAGGAGCTCTGGTAGCGTAGTGGTTACAAATCAGGCTGCGAACCAGAGGTTCAGCAGTTTGAAACCACCAGCTGTTCCAGCAGGAGAAAGATGAGGCGTTCTGCTCCTGTAAAGATTTACAGCCTCTGAAACCCTGTACAGGGTCTCTAGAAGTCGGAACTGACTTCAAGGCACATAACAATAACAACAACAAATAATAAATCATGTGAGAAACCATTGTTGATACCTGGATACTGCCTCTGTTCCTCTTGGTGATGAGGTCACTGAAGAGTTATCAGGAGTGCTAACCAACAAATGCTCAAGAACTCCAATCTGCACTCATGTTAGCCAGAGTGAGGTTTTCTGAATTTGATTTTGAGAAATCAGGTGCCCGAACCAGAGGACACAGGTAGATGCTAAGCATGGTCAGCTCATAAAGAGTTTTATTTCCCTGTCTCAAGAAAGTTCCTCCCCCAGTTCCTTACAACTGAGTGGCATGGGCTTCACAATCTAGCCTGGCAGGGCCCATGGTCTTCATGACTGTATTCTTATTTAAAGTTCCTAACCCTAGAACAAATTTCTTTTTCCTCTCCCCTAATTCAACCTGCTCACATACCCCTGGGTGTGGATCAACAAACTTTGTCTGGTTTAGCAATCTCGAGGGCCCTTTATTCTTGAAGATGGACTGTCTTGAGTATTTCTCACAATCACCAATGACAACAATGCTAATATGTGCCTGGTCCTATTCTAATTGCTTTTATAGTCACTACTCTGTTGTTTCTTTCGGTTTTACTTTTGGCACAACTTCATGTGCATAGCTGGCTGTATCTGAAATGAATCTTGGCTTCCAGTGCCTGGAGTCTTTGGAAGAAATCATTTGCAAGCCTACTACCTTCACAGATCAGCTGACATATTTGAAGCTTTGGCTGCCAAAATGTTGCTTGTTGTTAAGTGCTGCCAGTGCATTCCAGCTCATAGCAACCCTGTGTAAGGTTTCTGTGGTGAGGCTGGTGAGTTTGAACCACCAACCTGTGGTTCAATGCGATCTAGTAGTCTGGTACTTACCCTAGAGCACCACACCAAGATTCCACAGTGACACTGTTACTGGAAAAAACAAGTCTTTATCACCTGCAGCTGATGGAGCAATATTCAGAGACAGGACTCAGAAGAACGGAGGAGTAGAAAACCTCCCAGATCTGTCTCCCCGGAGAAAAAGGGAAAGGGAGTTTTATAGGGATTTTAAGTTTGACGTAGGGATTTCCAGGTGAGGATGGCATAGGACCAGGCAGTATTTCCTTCTGTTGTGCATAGGGTCTGTATGAGTCAGAACTGACTGGATGGCACCTAACAACAACAACTGTTTTCTGTTTATTGGTGGTACCTGGTGATACTTCTAGACAGCAAGCACCATTAATCTCTGCAGGTGTTGGTTATCCATGGCTATCAAAGATGTATGATTTCTTTTTTTCTATTCCTGCAGTAGGCCTTCCTGAGCTGTAGAGCTCAGGACAGGATTAAAGAAGTGATTACTTTTAGAGAAATCTATTGCATTAAGATGGTAGGATGGCCGTTTGGACCTTCTTCAATTATTTTGCTTTGGCCATTTTTGGGATTTTTGGGATTTTCAGTGTCCCATTTCAACATTGTTGTTGTTGTTAAGGGTCTGTTTCAGTTCTGACTCATAGTGATTCTGTAAAGGGTTTCTGAGGAGCAGATAGTGAGTTTGAACCACCGACCTTGTAGTTCAAATCGACCCTGTAGTTTAACATTTATCCTACAGTGCCAGACCAGGGCTCCATTTCAACAGTAACTGAGTTGAATTCGAAAGATGAATTAGGGAACCCTAACATCTGAACTCCCCCGCTCTTCTTTGCCTAGCTTTAAATCTAGAACTGCATTTCCCTAAGAACCATCAACCACAGTGCTTTTGAGTGTCTGCTGCTAGTTGTCTATGAATTCTCCACATACAGCGTGTCTCTCATTTTCCCCTCAGAGATATAGCATACTTGTTTTCATTTACTGTGTATGAAGAAAAAGGTAGACTACAAACACACTTTTACAAATAAGGCCACACAGATCATGAGAAGAGTTTTCCTAAGAATCCTGCTCTGTGTTCCACTTTGCTGGTTACCCCTTGATCAGAAGAGTCAGTGGTGGTTATGTGCCGTGGAGTCAGTTCCGACTCATAGCGACCCTATACAGGGTTTCCGGGGCTGTAAATCTTTTCGAGAGCAGAAAGCCTCATCTTTCTTCCGTGGAACAGCTGGTAGTTTCGAATTGCTGACCTTGCGGTTTGCAGCCCGATTCGTAACCACTACGCTACCAGAGCCAGTAGGCGTGGGAAAATGTTTGTAATAGTATATACTATTTAAGAGGGGGATTTTCACATAAATATTTGTGACAGTTTTATTTGAACTAGCCAAAATCTGGGAACAATTCAAATGTTCATCAATACGTAAATGGTGGTGGTGGTTGTGTGCAGTTGAGTCAGTTCAGATTCATAGCGAGTTTCTGAGACTGTAAATCTTTACTGGAGCTGAAAGCCCTAGCTTTCTCCTGTGTAGTGGCTGTTGGATTTGAACTTGCTCTTTGTGTGATGCTATGGGAGTCCTGGTGTGGCTCTGTGGCTTAATGTGCCAGACTGCAAAGCCATTTGAACTACAAGCTCGGTGGTTCAAGCTCACCAGTCGCTCCTTGGAAACCCTATGCAGGTTCACTATGGGTCAGAACTGACTCTATGGCACTTAACAACAACAACAATGGGATAAAGCACTGGACTGCAATATCAAGTTTGAACTGCTAGGTCAGCGGTTCAAACTCAGCAGCCTCTCCTTGGAAACCCTATACAGAGTCGCTATGAGTCAGAACTGACTTGACAGCACTTAATAAAAATACCCAAGCAGCCCAACTTGGAACCTACCATTGCTGCTAACAAGTAAATTGTTGTTTTTATTGCCATAGTCAGTTGCGACCCTGTATAGGGTTTCCCAGATGCTGATGATGAGTTTTTTGAGAAATTCTCAAGATGGTCCATCTTCAGAAATAAAGGGTGGACAGGATTGCTAGGCAATTGAAAGGAGCTCTGGTAGCGAAGCATTTACAAAACGGGCTGCTAACCTTAAGGTCATCAGTTCGAAACTGCCAACTGTTCCGTGGGAGAAAGATGAGGCTTTCTGCTCCCTTACAGCCCTGTTCAGGGCCATTATAAGTTGGAACTAACTCCAGGGTACTTAACAACAACAAGATTGCTAGACCAGACACAGGCAGGTTGTTGATTCACACCCAGGGACATGAAAGCAGGATGAATTGGGGGAGGGGAATAGAAATCTGTTCTAAGACTAGGAACTTTAAATGAGAATACTGTAATTAAGGACTGTGAGTGCCTATCCCATTGGGGTAGATTGTGGAATTGTACCCAACAAAGGCAGGAGCTGTAGGGGCCTTTTTTGAGAGGGGGGACTCTTTGTCGGCTGGTCATCCATGTGTCTGCCTATGTTTACTGGGTTGGGCGCCCAATTTTGCAAAATTGAATAAAGAAAACCTCACTCTTGCTAAAATGAGTACATTGGATTTCTTGAGCGGTTGTCCGTATTGATGTGTCTCACAGTTTGATCCACCAACCTTGCAGTTCAAACTCATCCCAGATAGTGCCACACCAGGATAAACAATATATGGGGTGTTGTTGTGTGCCATCCAGTCATTTACAGCCCATAGCGACCCTGTATAGAATCTCCAAGGAGCGGCTGGTGAGTTTGCACTGCTGACGCTGAGGTTCAAACTGGCTTTGCAGTTCAGCACATTAACCCATAGTACCACACCAGGACTCCAATATGTGCGATATCCATACAATAAATGTTGCTTAGAAAAAGAAAGGGGAAAAAAAGTAGCTCTTTTTCCCCCAATCTCATTAGCATATTGAGCTTGCCATCCAAAAAACATCAGCTGTCATGTTTTGTTTTTAATGTTTTATTGTGAATTGATTGAAGTCAGTCTTCATTCTTAGGGAGTGGTGATTTAACATAAAAACAGGTTTTCAGACTTGTTAGGGCACGTGTTTTGGGGAGAACAGTAAATGACCACCAGGTGCTAGTGATAATTAAGTAAAGAAATGTAGCTTTATAAATGCTACACAAAAATATGTGCCCATTGCATACATATTTTCATTTTTTTAGTAATGCCAAATTTCTTTCAGAAAAAAATAGATCTTATGTTCATAAATTATCAGATACTGAAGAAGTAATAAAGAAAATTCAAATGTGGAAATTCTTCCACCTTGAGCTGGGCTTTCCTCTTGAAAATCATGGGCAGATGTCATCATCTAGTGTTCACTTTTATAATTGCACATTAATGTTTAATTTTTTTAGCCTCTTGTTGTTAAGTGCCTTTGAGTGGAGTCCTACTCAGAGCAACCCTGTGTAGGGTTTCCAAGGAGTGACTGGTGAATTTGAACCACTAGCCTTGCATTTAAAACTGACTTTGCAGTCCAGTGCATTAACCCACAGGGTCCCACCTAATTGTTGTTATATGCTATGGAGTTGCTTCCGACTCCACTGCATTTAACATGGATAGGGTGCACACGGCTTGTTTTTGTTAAGTGCCTTTGAGTCAGTTCTGACTCATAGCGACCCTGTATAGGGTTTCTGAGGAGCGGCTGGTGAATTTGAACCGCCGAACTTGCAGTTCAAACTGACCTTATTCTACAGTGCCACAATTAACCCTCTAGTGTGATGAAATCACTAGGTTTATAAAATCAAATCCCTCATTCGGCTTAGGTGTATATTTTGAGAAAATGGGGTCATTCCTGAATTTGGCGCTGTGGATTAATGCGCCAGAGTGCAAAGCCATTTGAACTGCAAGGTTGGCGGTTCAAGCTCACCAGCTGCTCCTCAGAAACCCTATACAGGGTCGCTATGAGTCAGAACCGACTCAAAGGCACCTAACAAAAACAAGCCGTGTGCACCCTATCCATGAACTCTTGTTCTCAAAGAAATCTTTGACTTTTGACAACTAAATTATTTACTGATTTTTTTTTATGAAGCCAAAAGGACATATATAAATGGAGTTCTGGTGTGAAGCAACAGGATAAGCACTGTATTACTAACTGAAAGTTTGGTGTTTCAGATTCACCAGCTGCTCCTTTGAAACCCTATGTAAGGTCCCTATGAGTTGGACTCCAGTGTACTAACAGCAACAACAACTAGCATCTCACATGCTAATCCCCCAAATCCTTACATGCCTGCCTTTCTTAATTTTTCAGCCTTTAGATTGTTGTTATAAAGTGCCATTGAGTTGGTTCTGATCCATAGCGACCATGTACAGGGTTTCTGAGGAGTGGCTGGTGAGCTTGAATCACTGACCTTGTGATTTAAACCAACTTTGCCTGTCTACAGCGCCACACCAGGACTCGTAACAAAGTCCAACAAGGAAGATACCAGGAGAAGACTTGTGAGGTGAGGTTGTGATAATAACCTACCCAGACTCCCTGCTGGACCCTGTGTCTCACTGCAGAGATGACCTAAGAATTCAAGAGGCAAGTGCATTGGGGCCATGAAGCCTACAGGGTCCTGGTGTTGTTGTTAAGTGCCATGCCTTGGAGTCAGCTCCAATCTATAGTCATCCTCTACAGGGTTTCCGAGGCTGTAAATCTTTACGAGAGCCAAAACCACTATGCGCTACCAGAGCTCCTTGTACTCTCTAATCACTTCACAGAAAGGGGCTCCTGAGCGCTTACATCCATCCATCTCAGCATTTGATTCACCAGTTCGGAATTTCCCAGAATCCTGCCAGTGCAGGTTGCAGGTTCTCAACTGGCCCACCCCACTTCCCCGTGGGCATTTGACAATCTCTTGAGATGCTTTTGGTTGTCATTACTAAGGAGGTGCATTGACATCTAGTGGGTAGAGGCCATTGTTGTGGTGGTGGCGGTTCTGTGCCGTGGAGTCAGTTCCGACTCATAGTGACCCTGTACAGAGTTTCTGAGGCTGTAAATTTTTATGGGAGCAGAAAGTCTCATCTTTCTCTCATGGAACAGCTGGTAGTTTCGAACTGCTGACTGTGAGATTAACAGCCTGATTCATAACCACTACGTTATCAGAGCTCCTTGGGTAGAGGCCATCATTACTGCTAAATGACCTAAAATGCACAAGACAAAATGCTCTCATAAGGAAGGATGGTCTGGCCTCTCAGTTCAGTGACTTGAAGTTGAGCAGCCAAAGTGTCCTGGCAGGAGAGGCCATTGAAGGAATTGTTTGAGCGGAAGTAACATCAGAGGACTGAGCCAGAACTTAGGGATTCTCTCAGGGAGAGAGACCACTGCCTGGTAGTCTGATCCCAAGTTGGAAGCAACAAGGCACAGGAGAGGGTCTGGTCGGGGGTGACTGATTAGCTGCTTTCCAGTGGGCACTGCCTGGCCATAGTGACCCATATGTTACAGGGTAGAATGCTGCCAGAGGACTTGCTTGGCAGAAATCTTTACTGAAGTAGTCTGGCAGGGTTTTCCTTCACAATAGTCAATGAGTGGATTCGAACCTCCAACCTTTAGGTTGGTCATTGAGCACAAAGTAGTCGGGGGGCACAAAGTAGTCGGGGGGCACCTAAGATCAATCCAGTCAGTTCTGGTGAAACCAAGCACAGGCCACAGATGATATTTGGGGACACTGAGGCAAAGCTGTTTGGCCTCATTGTTTCCCCTTGCCAACCTCCAGGGGACTTAAAGTCCTACTTTCCTATGCATATCAAAGGAATAAGGAGCTCTAGTAGTGTAATGCTTAACCTCAAGGTCAGCAATTTGAAACTACCAGCTGTTCCACATGAGAAACAGGAGGCTTTCTGTTCCCATAAAGATTTACAGCCTCAGAAACCCTATACAGGGTTGTAGTGAGTCAGAACCAACTCCACAGCACAAAACCACTACCAACCACCATCAAAGGTGGGCTTGGGTGAGAGGAGAAAGTGGAATACTCTGGTTAATAATGACTTATTTCAGTGCACATGGATTTGGTGGGAACATCACATTTCAATAGGTTTGAGATGGGGTAGCAGTCCCGTTCCAATTAAAATATGAGTCCATAAAGTTAGGTTTCGTTTGACCAATTTCAAACGGAAGCAAAACTCTCTCCTTAAGAGCATGCAGAGCAGGAATCCCAAAGCAACACCAAGCTCAGGACTTCAAAAGGCAAAGACAACACAGCTTAGCTTAAAATGTATCTCTCTATACACTTTTTCTGCTAAAGATTTTTTTCTAGAGATTTCCCTACAAATCAGGGCTGAATGCCAAGTTCCAAAGAAGGAGTGTTCTGGAAACCTATAAATAAGGCCAAGTTGGAGGTACGCTTCAGCTTTTTTACAAAAAGTTGTTACACTGGACATTTATAAGATGTTTGTCAGTGCCCCAAGAGGACTTGTGGGATTCTGCTCTGTAACTCTGGAATTGTTTGTAATTAGAGCTGATAGATAAAGGAACGCCCCTAAGCACCAGAAGTATCACAAACCTTCATTGGATCATTCAGTACATTTGCAGGTACAGACATAAGATGTGATTTTCTCTGTCAGTGTAATCGGGAGTACATAGTAATGAAGTCTCAAGTGCCCTTGGGTGTCAGGTGCATGAAGGAGAGGGTCTGTGAATTCCTGTGAATACTCTCGAGAAATGGTTATTTGTTATTAGTAGACTCACTCAGAAAAAAGGGAGAGAGAGATTGACTGGGATTCTGAAAGTGTGGAAATTTGCATTTTTAGCATTCTTCCAGTAATTTATAAAAACAAGACTGGGTGATGGAAAGTTTCTGAAGTAAGAGACATACTATTCAAAGCCCTAAAACAAGGAGAGGCTGCTGTTCCACAGACCTACGAGTTTTATAGTCCCCATCTGTTTCACTTTCTTTCGCGAATGAGACTACATTTCCCAGAATGCCACATTGCTGGAGCTCCCACAGGATTGGTCAGAGCAGTGCAAATGGGATTATGGGTCTTCCTGCAAAAGGTAGAGTTTTGGACAGTGATTGGCCAACGGCTTGATGAAACTCCATTTCCACAATCAGATTGCATTCTCCAGCTTTTACTTCTAACCAAGTGGCGGTGTCACTACCTTATAGTAGCTTTGCCCATGCCTCTCCTCGGGCCCCAATCTTTCCTCTGGCAGCTTTGAAACTTCAGAGACAGGATTCCAGCCATGCAGTTACCTGAGCGGCTTTGGGCGGCGCAGTGCACAGGTGCCAGTGGCCGGTTGGAAGACACACTCTGGCGCTCTTTCAAGTGGGAGTTTCTGGGGGAGAGACCCGGCAGCGGGTGACCAAGAGAGTTGGTGACCGAACGTCTTCTTATTCGGCCATGGCAGCTCTGCGACACACAGGCCTGGATGACACAGACAGCAACAACGAGCCGCCTCCAAGCTGGGAGGAGAGAACCACCAAGGACAGCTGGGTTTAGTATGTCAAGTAAGGAGGCTGCAGTGGGCGCTACTGGGCCTGGACGCACCTGGAGCCATGACCCTGTGGGCCCGCTCACAAGGGCTATTCGATATGGACTTGATGACTTTACCGTCCCAAGGACGGGCGGGTCCCCTCTGCAGCCAGAGGCGACGTCCAGTGCGCTGCCTACTGGTCATGAGTCGGCACTGCACGGTGCCATGGGGGCAAATGAGTTAATCCTCCTCAACTCTGAACCCCAAGTCTCTTAGCTCATCCTGACTCACTGTAGGGTTTCTGAGACCCTAAATCATTATGGCAGCAGTTTGTGGGTTTGAACCCCCAACTTTGCAGTTAGCAGTCCAACTCCTACAATAGTACAGAACATAAACTGACATGCAGATGCCCAGGATCTAGAGAGGGAGCCTGGGAATATGTCCCAGTTCACAGTTTCTTGATCTTTTCCCTGAAACATCCTGGATACATGCGCAGATCCCTCTGAACCTTGGCCCCATCTGTTGCCTCATGGCCTTGTGCAATAGAGAGAATTCCAAGTCTCAATTTCCTCATCTGTAAAATGGGTTGATGGATGTAGTCAGTCCAGGTACTGTGCAGAAAGCACTTAACAGAAGTTCTCACAAATATTACTAATAAAAACGAGAAAACGCCCCAGACCTATGAGCATTGCTCTCTGTCTCGGCAAGTAAGGAATGTCTTCAGTTTGGATTTTGCTTATCCACAATGATGACTTCCAGAACTGAAGGTTCTCTCCAGACCTCCTATGCAGTGGCTCCTTTGATCCATTCTAATCCTAGGTTCTCAGTCCTCTTGACCTCTCCTCACCTGCAAGAGTCTCTGGTTACTCCTTCCCTTAAGTCTGAGGGAGTCACTGGTTCTCCTGAGGGTTGAGAAACTTTGATAGTGGGCCCTTGTGAAGACTGCCTTTCTAGTCATTTCCTTTTACAAACATGTCTCCCACCCACTGCAGGCCAGGACTGTTGGACAGATGCTGTAGCTCCGGGTGAGACCTCTGGGAACTTGTGGGAGCCCCTCTCCGAGCCTTGCTCCTTTCTTGCTTACCCACTCACTGTGGTGCATTGGTAAGCCCCACAAGCACCCACATTGCGTGGGACCCCCCACCAGCCTGTGCATCCCAAGCAGAAGCAGCCATTCCTGACTCTGGGGACTTATCAATGAAGTGGGCCACTGAAGGCAGACCTGCAGCCAGAGAGCTGGTCAGACTTTTCTTGGCTCCCTGCAGCCCTCTCCAGTGGCCCTCTGTGGAAGATGAGGTGGGGAGTACCAAGGCCCTCTATCCTTTACACCCTCCCTTTTCTTCTCAGCGTAGGGCTGTTGTTGTTAGGTGTCATCGTGTAAGAACCGACTGTAGCGACCCTTTGCACAATAGAATGAAACCTGGCTGGTCCTGTACCATCTTCAATATTGTTGGTACACTTGAGCCCATTGCTCAATGGTCTTTCTTTTTCGCTGACCCGCCACTTCACCGAGCATGATGTCTTTCTCTAGGTACTGGTCCCTCCTGATAGTATGTCTGAAGTATGAGAGACCAAGTCTGGCCATTCTGGCTTCAAAGGAGCTCTGTGGCTAAACTTCTTCCAAAACAGATCTGTTTTTTGTTCTTATATCCCATGATACAAATACATCAGTTCTTCTATGGCCTTGTAACCTAGACATCCCTGTCAGGAGCTCTTCCCCACTGAGAGCTCCAGCGTGCCTGCTCATTTAAAGAAACTTCTTTGGAAACAAAAGTCTTGGAAGTGCATGCCTGAAAGTGAAGTTCATATAATAGAGTAAAACAACTATCCTTTGGATTCCATGTGGTTTACATTAAGTCATTAGTAATGATTTCTGTAGATGACAAATAGTTGATTAAAAGAAAAACTTAAAAGAAGTCTTCTATTTAAGAAAGAGTGGCTCTTTGGGGGAGAGGTAGTAATTTACTCTTTGTTAAACGCATCATTTTTGGTGACAATGAAAAAGAACACTTTATAATTTTTACCTGTAAGGATTTTATGTGAAGAAAATATGTTTCTATGAAAGGCCCAGTTCTGAAGTCTTCAGACATGTGAGCTTCTGCACTGCTCTCTAGAAGCCCAGGAGGTCTTGGTGATGCAGTGGTGCAGAAAGGTCAGCAGTTCTAACCCCCCCCCCCCAGTCACCAGAGGCTCCATGGGAGACAAAACCTGGGGATTTGCCCCCCGCCCAAAGATGATGGCATAGGAAATCTTGGGGAGCAGTGCTGTCAAACAGAGTCACAATGAGAGGGCGCCTAACAACAACAGGCGTCAATCCGTTGTACTGATGAGGAAAATGAGGCCTACGGAGGGCGGACAACTGGGAAGCAGAAGGGCTGAATCAGTCCTCAATCAGCACGTTACCCTCTACACTTCAGTGAAGCCCAGCTTTTCCCCTGGGGCTGGCTGTGCCCCTAAGGATGGATTTGGAAGTTGTTCCCTGGTTATCTGCTTCTTTGAGGAGGTTGGGGTTAGGGATGCCTGGACCCTTTTGTCTCTGTGCAGGAGAGCAGGTATTTTAAAGATGCAGCTCTGTCAGATATGCACTGAACTGCCAACTGCAAGGTCAGCACTTCAAGCCTACCAGCCACTTCAAGAAGAACCTACACAGGGTCCCTCTGAGTCAGAATTGGCAGACTAGGAAGGGTGGAGGGCATGGGCAGGGTCAAATCCCTGAGGCAGGAGTGACCAAGGTAGGCTTGAGGACATGGGGAGCCCCCTGGAGAAAGGTCCTGGCAGACATTGGTGGGACATGGGTGGCTCAGGCCCTGTGATATGGGAGACCACAGGGTCTCCTCCAACCCCAACCAGAGGCCTGTGTGGGAATCCCATGTGGATGGGAGACTCTTGGGAGATCGAGACCTTTCCTTCCCTCTCCTGTCCCTCTTCTCCTACACCCCTTTCCTCTTGGTCTCCCCTTCTCTTCTTTGATTCCTCCTCCCCCTCCACTAGCCTATAGTGGTAGGCTTTCTTGGGGAGAGTTTCACAGGATTTCATTTCCTTACAACTCAGGGAATTACACCTCTGAGGGGGAAAGAAATGATTTGGTTTTGGATATTTCTTCTCAAATGTCTGGCTTTACTGCTTTTGTTGTAGTTGTTAAGTGTCATTGAGTCAGTTCCGACCTATAACAACCCTGTATAGGGTTTTCGAGGAGTGGCTGGTGAGCTTAACCTGCTGACCCTGTGGTTCAGACCGACTTTGTAGTCCAGTGCATTATCCCACAGTGCCACACTAAAACTCCTTTGGTTGGTGGTTATGTGCCATGGAGTGGGTTCCAAC
>NW_006408814.1:2447719-2456355 GCF_000296735.1 Chrysochloris asiatica | reverse complement strand
CCCACAGAACAGCTGGTAGTTTCAAACTGCTGGCCATGAGATTAGCAGCCTGATTCGTAACCACTACACTACCAGAGCTCCTTTAGGTGATAGTAAAATCAGGAAGGGAAAACATTTAATACAATGGAGTACTTTCTAGAGTTTGTTGTTGTCGTGTGCCACCAAGTCCCTGTGCTGCCCACACACTGGTTGCTACATTTGAGTTCATTCTTGCAGCCACTGGGTCCCTGAAAAAGAGTCGTCTTCCTTCTCACTGACCCTGTAACAAGCACGATATCCTTCTCCAGGGACTGGTCCTGACTGATAACATGCCCAGCATATTTGAGATGCAGTTTTGCCATCCTAGATTCAAAGGAGCATTCTGACTGTACTTCTTCCAAGACAGATTTGTCAGCTCTTCTGGCAGTCCGTGGTGTATTCAGTAGTCTCCACCAACACTGTAATTCACATGCTTTGATTCTTCTTGTTGTTATGTGCTGTCGAGTCAGTTCTGACTCACAGAGACCCTTCATATGGTTTCTGAGGAGTGGCTGGTGACTTTGAACTGCAGACCTTGTGGTTCAAACTGACCTTGTGGTCCTGTGCATGTCTTTATTCATTGTCCTGCTTTCACATGTGTGTGAGGCTTGGGTTAAATACACCTCTGTCTTCAAAGTGACCTCTTTGCTTTTAACAAGATCTTTTGTAATATATTTGCCCAATGGAGTGTGTTCTTTTGTTTCTTGAGTGCTGGTTCCCTAGACTGTGGACCCACGTAAATTGAAATCCTTGACAGCCTCAGTCTTTTCTCCCTGTGTCATGATATTATACAAAGGTCCAATAGTGAGGACTTTTGTTTTTTGTATGTTGAGGTGTAATCCAGACTGAAGGCTGAAGTTTTTGATCTTCATCATTAATTGCCCCAAGCAAAAATCTCTTTGCTTTTATCAAGCAAGGTGGTGTCCTCTGCATATCACAGATTGTCCATGAGCCTTCCTCCAACCCTGTTGTTCTTTGTAGTATGGCTTCTCAGGTTACCCACCCAGCATACAGACTGAATACATTTCTGGCGGGCTACAACCCTGACCCAGGTTTCCTGATTTTAAACCAGACAGTGTCTTGCTCTGTTCAGATAACTGCCTCTTGGTCTCTGTACAGACTATGCGTGAGCACCGCTACATGTTCTGGAATTCTGTTCTTTGCACTGTTACCAAAGTAGAAGTGTGCCTATAGCTAATTATTGTTTTGTGGTTTGTTTTATTAAACAGTCACACTGAGGAGAAGACTCAGTGGGAACATCTGAAAACTGGAAAAAGAAAATGAGTTGCAGGAGGTTTGTATGTTACTTTCATCACAGCGCACAGCAGCACGTTCTTAAAGCATTAACCAGGCAGGAAGTGAGTCTCCGCGCCATTGCGGGACAGCTCTCTGTGGAGACCATAAAGGAATGGACTCCTGTTTGGAGGGGCTTATAAGATTCGGCAGAAGGTGGTGATGAGATGTTGGGCTGGAATGAGTAGGATTTCTTACTGGATTTTGAAAAAGTATTAAAATGATCAGGGTCCTGGATTCCTGGTATATTAGGTTTTCATGTAGTCAGTCTCTAAAAGTGTTCTTGGTTCATATCATGGAATTAAAGATGTCAGTATTTTATGGGGTTCCATAAAGATCTCATGCCCTCCGGTGGCTTTTATTTGCAAGTGGGAAATGCATAGAACAGAAATCATGCAAGTCTCTGATCTCAGGGACCCCAGGGTCTACTGGAGAGACAGGATGTAAACTTGAAAACCAGGAATCTGTTGACTAACATTGCCTCTCTTAGAGATGCCACAAGTCAGCATAGGATGAGGTGCTGGGTGTCTGTGTTCCAGATAGACCCCTTCTTTAAGTTCCTCCAGGGTCATTTCCCATGACTGGAGCATCCAGAAGGGTTCCCAGGAGAAGCAGGAGCTGGGTGGATGCTTTGAAGACCAAGTAAGCAGCCTAAATGTGTGGTCCAGTTGGGGGCACCCATTGATCACATGACCTCAGAGTGTCACAGTTCTTGGTCTGGTGGGATAGGCTAGCCAGGGCTCTCCCTCACACCTGGGAGGCCGGAGGTGGGGGCTTCCATTGTCTCTGCTACACCTCAACTTGTCACCACTCTGTGCTGCATTTCAGACTTGCCGTACGGATGGGAACAAGAAACTGATGAGAACGGACAAGTGTTTTTTGTCGAGTAAGTGTCTCTGTAGAAACTATCATTGATCCTCTTGCTTTTCCTTGTGATTTTAAAAATGATAGTAGTAGTACGCTCACCAATGGAACTGGGAAGCTGTGGAAAGAGTGGCTGCAGATCTTCTGCCACATTTGTGTGAATTTTAAAATGTCTTCTTAACAAGTCTTTTCTGAGCTCTGAAGCTACAAGACAATGGTTCTTGCATAGATCACAGTGGATTTTACAGATAATGGTAAAGAAAAGGCTTTGATGCCTGTCTTTCCAGACAGGAAGACTGGAGGTTAGAAGATCCACTACAGGGGCCCAGTCCCCAACAAGGGTTAAGAATAAGCCTTCTGGTACCCGTGCAAGGGGGTTTCCCTAACTAGGGAGGTTGCCCCACAGTTCGGTGTGTCTGTGTCAAATGCTTCCTCCTTTCCTCTGCAGCCACATCAATAAAAGAATCACATATTTGCACCCATGCCTGGTGTTTACGGTGGATGATAATCCGACCAAGCCAACCACATGGCAGAGATATAATGGCAACACCACCTCCATGGAAATTCTCCAGGGCCAAGACTTCACCGGCAAGGTGGTCGTCGTCACTGGAGCCAACTTGGGAATTGGTAGGCTTTTGTTATCATTTCACTGTGAGAGAGGGTGTGGTGTCCATGGACCCTATGTAGGACTCATTCAGTGAAACTGGTGTAGTAAGTCTCTAATATCTAGCCCTTGTCAGCTTCTGTTTCACTGGAAATTGTGACCTCCTTTTCAAGTCCTGGTGTTAGCCTGGAAGGCGGTAGAGGAGCCACCCTTGAGCTCCCTGAAAGTGGGATGCTCAGCACAAGGTGGGGGCTATTTTGGTATTCAGAGAGTAGAGAGAGCAGGCCCAGCCTGAGGTTTTGACCTGGTCTGTGAGGTGTGCAGATCTATTGCAATTACCTGGATTATTAAAACCCACATTGATTGGTAATGGACCAAAGTCATATCCTGACTTTGGTTTTCATTGGTTCCTGAGAATGTCATTTTCCTGAGTGAGAAGGATCTTGTTTCTTTATACAATTGGAGAATTCATTAGTCCTTGCCATCACCTCTAAGAGAACCCTCTCACTTGCTGGGGTTTTGTCGCAGTGACGACTGTGAGGTAGATGACTCGAAGGGTTTCCTTCCTCCAGCAGGTCCCATGGTGTCCAACCCTGGTAAAGAGGCTGAGGCAAAGCGGCGGCACCACAACTCTGCTCTGACCTTGTTTGGACCCATTTACATCAGTCTATCAGTTGATTAGCTTAGAGCCAACTGCTTTTAGTTAGGGTAGGCATCTTTACAGTGACTTAGTTATACACTTGACACTGCATGGAACGATCTTCTGTCCAGGGCTGTGTGTGAGGCGTTGGGCTGCTAATTACAAGGTGGGCAGTTCAAACTCACCACTTGGCTCTAATTGAGAAAGACGAGGCTGTCTGCCTCCGTAAAGGTTCATGGTCTTGGAAACCCTGTGGAGTAGTTCTCCTGTGTCCTGTGGGGTCTGTAGATGAGTCAGAAGTGGCTCGACACAAGTGGACATGGTCTTCTGTCCATCCCTCCATCTGTGTGCGTTCTCTGAGGTCCCTGTGCCATGTCCTCACCCCTTCCTGCATCCTTTCCCTCTCCTTGCCCTGCCTGCCTTCACTTTGAATGGCCCTTTCTTCAGTTCTTCAACAACATTCCCTCCCTCGTCAGGGAGGCACCGAAGACAGCAGGCTTCTCTGAAGGCCTGCTTATTGTGCAGTGCAGGGTCAAATTCAACATGCTGCAGTCCCAGAGCACAGCTTTTGACTGCACTTGTCTGTCAGGATAAAGAAGCAAAGGGTTTTTTTTGTTTTGTTTTTTTAAAAACAGATTTAATTCAAATCAACTTTCATTCTGCATCCTGAACTCAATATGTAGAATCTAGTCACCTGAACCTCTGCATTGGGAGAAATTCTCTGTAGTTACTGTTGATGTCAGAACTCCTGGTGATCTATACAAAGAATGGTCAGCTCCTCAGTCATTTAAGAAACCATTATTATGTAGTATACTCTGTCTAGTTTGTTGACTTCCTGGGTGACTCTGTAGGATCAGCATGGGACTGCGAACCAAAGGTCAGTGGTTCAAATCCACATGCTGCTTCTTGGAAACCCTGTGCAGGGTCGCTATGAGTCAGAATTGACTTGATGGACTTAACAACAACAACAACAGCTGTTATGGTGAAAATGTCAATGAGCAATCTCGTGCAGCTGTGAAATCTGTAGTTTTGGAGCTTTCTCTTCTCTTGGAAGCAGACCTCGCTGAAACCAAACCCATCAGTGTCCAGTTTTTGAGTGTGCCATGTCAGTATCTCTGGTGGTGCCAGGCCTGGTTTGCAGATCTGTTATTGGCGAACTTTCTGTTTTGTTTAAATTCTTGGGTTTTCCAATGGTAAGAATTTCTTGGTTGTGGAAGGGAAGAATGAGCTGGCAGAAAGGGGCACACTTGTGGGTTTGACTAGGACATTGCCTCGTTGGAAATGACCTCAGATCCAATTTGCTGACTTCTGTCTGCCCCTGGTTTTAGGTGATATAGAGCTGTATTTGGAATTGTTCATGTTTGATATTACTGAGACAGTTGGAGGGGAAAGTCCTTAATTTAACTCACAATGGTCTAGGT
This sequence comes from Chrysochloris asiatica, assembly GCF_000296735.1. Lineage (NCBI taxonomy): Eukaryota > Metazoa > Chordata > Mammalia > Afrosoricida > Chrysochloridae > Chrysochloris > Chrysochloris asiatica. The sequence goes on along the minus strand of NW_006408814.1, from coordinate 2,451,515 downwards.
GATTCTCTAAGATCTAGGGGAGATTCTGAGGACATATCCGAATAAAGCTCTCAGCCTTCATGGAATATCTTGTTTTTGCTGCTAAGGTTTGTGCTCAGATTTTCTTGTTGACAGGGCAGCTCTGTCGATCACCTAGGGCCTACCAGCTGATTTTGTAAATTCAGTTTTATTGTAACTCACCAGGTCCCCTTGCTCCCATTCTGTATGTGGCTGCTTTGGTGACACCAGGAGGGTTGAGTAGTTGAGCAGAAGCCATTTGTCCTTTGTTGTCTGGTCCTTTAGAGACATTTGCACATGGTGATATTACTGCACTGAGAATCAGTACACACTAGCATTCTCTAAAGAGGCCACAGAGCCAAAATCACTGCTGAGGGGGTCCCACCAATACCCTGCCCCCTTGTCTCCACTCTAGTCACCATTTTCTTAGGGAGCTGCCAGGCCTAGGATGTTGGCTCCTCAGAAACTAACTCTTCTCTCCCTGACCTTTGTTTGACCAGCTCTGTGAACCAGAAGAACTTGCTAGATTGAAAGCTGGAGAGCATGGACCTCTCTCTGTGGCATGCAGCATCTCACTGTCCTGGGGGAAGCCATCTCTGCCTCCAGAGCTCCCATGGCCCAGAACCTGAAGTCCAGAGTGGGGATCAGTAGAGGTGAGGGAGGCCTTCATTTCTGTGTGTGTCCCCTAGCACTGAGTGGGGAGGGGCAGGCGTCTCAGGACTCTGGAGTCGGCTGTTTGGTGGCCCGGACTTAGTCGCAATGGAGATACCTTCCACACATCGACTGCTCAGCAAAGACCTTGCTGTGAAGGCTCAGGAGGAGGACTTGTAGGCGAGGGGGTTTCAACCCATGGAGAATCCTCACGCTCTCTTCTAGACTCAGCCTGGCTGTGCAGCTGATCCGGTGATATGTGTAAAGGGAACAGTGTGTCGTGCTCACCAAAGACAGGAGTCTGCTCTCCACCCAAGTGAGGGTGCAGTGGGACACACATGTGGGAGGCCTCACCAGCCCTGCGCCCGGTCTTTCATTGGTGTGGATGTTTGTTGGAATCCTTACAAATGGTGGTGGTGAGCTAGAGAGGTTTAGGGTCATATCTAGGGGATAAACTCTAGGTCAACCATCTTCAGATGAGATTTCATCAGGCCAGCATTTGGTAGTAAGGACAGAACAACTTTCTTCTGAATGTCCAGTCTTAAGCCAGTAGTGGTTAAAATTTTAATTTTCAGTTCCCTCTTAAGAGTTTGTTGTTAATGCCGCTGAGTTAGTTGTGGCTCATAGTTACCCTGTATGGGTTTCTGAGGAGCAGCTGGTGGGTGGGTTTAAATTGTAGACCTTGTGGTTCACAGTCCTGTGCTAATCCTACAGCACCACATCAGATGGCCACTAAGAGTTTCATGTGGATGAAAAAGTCCTTTCAAATCTTTTAGCTCTACCACCTGTTGTGTCTTGATATCTTGAGTGAACAGAGGACCTGTTGACATTTTCTTCTCCTGAAGAAAGCATGCTAGCCCCTGAAGTATCTTTCAGGAAAATGTATTTCAGGGATGGCACCTACTTGGCATCACTTACAATGAAAAGTTGGTGTTTACATTCCAAAGCGCTGTTACAGGCATTCTAATAGTATTGAAATTGATCACTTTTGAGACCTGAAACATGTATCATCCCTGAATGTGTTCTGCTTGACACAAAGTGAAAGTATCAGCTCTCCATGCAGGACATCCCAGAATGTTATTATAAGATAAGGGTGAAATTGGTGGTCTGGTTTAGAGAACCCACTTGTGAAAACTTAGGGTGTTGGAATGACAGCTTCATGGTTGACAGTGTTCCGCATGGTGAATTCTGAGCTGGTGAGTCCGAGCTGAGCTGCCGTAGTGGGCTCTCCTCACGAGGAGACGCATTTTCCTTCCTAGGGCCCTCTACCCAGCCCTCCCCAGTGTGAAGTCAATACCTTCCTTTCCACCTCCTGTGTTTTGTTTTCTTTTCCATACCCAAATGTTAGTGACTTCTGCCCCCCCCCCCGAAACTGTGTCCTAGGCTCCTTTACACTTCTTCCCAAAGATTCTATAAATCCAAGGCTGTGTTTATATTTAGTCATTTTCTTGGGTAAATATATTCTTATGGTATAGTTACACTTAGGACCCAGAAATGCCTGATTACAATTTCCTTTTTCATTACTGACAAGACCTAACCTAGTGAGATTGTGGAATTTGTCTTCTTTTTGAGGGCCTGGTGCTCATTAAGTAGAGGGGAAAAAGAAACCTAAAAATAATCAAAATTGCCACTTGGAAATTGGAAACTCTAAATTTTACAGTACAAACATTTGTTGCTGCTTCTTTCTTATCCTAAAATACACCCACATATTAGAAATAAAAATGATTTTGAGAAATATTCTGTTCTGAGAAAATGTCGAGATTTTCATCACATATTGGAAAACGTCCTGGAATGACACTGTGTTAAAATAGACAATAGTTGTTTTAAGTGCCGTGGAGTCCGTTCTGATTCACAGTGACCCTGCATAGGGTTTCTGAGGCCATAAATCTTTGCTGCAGCAGAAAAACCTCATCTTTCACCTGCAGAGCAGCTGGCGGGCTTGAACTGCCCTGTGGTTTGCAGTCCAGTGCTCCTCTACAGAGCCACTGCATTCCCCCAAATTGGAAATTGGTACCTTACAATAAAAGTAAGCAACCTGTTTCCATTGAATGATTGACTATTGAGAGTGACAGGATGGAAGTGTTATTTCCGGAGCTCCATTATCTAAGGAGACCCCAGAGTCATGTGCTCTGCTGAGCCCTCATTATAGTTGGACTGGTGATGTTAATTCCCACCGTTTCTGTTCTGACTCCTACATAGAAGCTCTTTAGAGGCCTTCTGAGGAGTGGCTGGTGGGTCTGAACTTCCAACCGTGTGGCTAGCAGTTCAGTGCTTATCCTACAGCAGCACACTAGGACTCCATGAATTGGTAATACATGTCAAAATGATATTTTAAAACATGGTATCTAACATAACAAGTACAGAATGACATACATGGCAGCATCAACCTGAACTCAGTTGACAAATGAAAGAGTCAAGAACAGAGTAAAATGATAAGAACAGAGGTTCTGGGAGGTCAGTCTATGATCAAAACAATTAAAATGTGAAAAAAAGGTAAACACAGAGATCCAGGTGTTGGGAAGTTCAGGTAGATTACTGGATAAAATAGACTATCTTAAATGGAGAGAAGAACTAATGGAATATAAGGTAACCACAATGGGGATGGGGTGGCGGGTTTATTTTGGGTGTTGGGGAGGGCAATCCAAGAAGGGGGGAGGAGGCAGAAGAACAAGATAGATAGGGGTCACAGACAGGTTTGCATGGCCTAGTGGGACAGAGGGAAATAGTGATGCATACTCAACCTTGGAACAACAGGGCTCTGGGATACAGGGATCTAGGTATAGGTTGAAGAGCTAAAATCCTTGACTGCCTTAAGAATATTAGTTTCCCTTGCCTACTATTGTAAAATAGAAACTTGAGTGGGAAAGAAAGGAATGTTGGGAAACATGATTAGAGAAAACTTGTAAGCGTGCCTTCAGCCAATAACGGATTGGAATACCTAAAAGGGGTTCTACAACTTGCCCAGTGAAAGAGACCTCATGCAAAGCCTTTACAGAGTATAGGACCTTATGTGGAATCCTAAGTCCCATCCACAACCTTGTGAGGTGAGACGTTCCCACTAGAAAGGACAAGCAGACTGGAACAGCTACAGTGACAGAAGATACATCTTCATGATGAACCTGACCTATACTCAGAGTGGTAGTTACTC
>NW_006408814.1:2446350-2447284 GCF_000296735.1 Chrysochloris asiatica | reverse complement strand
TGAGGACTCTAGATTCATCAACTAAGAAGAGAAGGACTAAGAGCTGGTGGCCAGGAGCAGACTTGCAGAATGTGCCCTTTGGAGATGTATATATGTCTGAGTGGGTTTTTTTGTTTGTTTGTGTATTTTAAAAAGCTAAAGTGGATAGAGAGAATACTTTTAACTGATGGTATATGGAGGGGATTATAATTAATGTAATGAAACAAGTTATATGAGTGGTTGAATGTGAAAATTATGATGTGCCCTCGAAACTTTCACTCAATCCACAATAAAAACCTTAAAAAACAAAACAACAACAACAACAAAAAACATGGTATCTGTCTGTGTCTACCTGGTTATGTCTCAGTTGAAACTCCTTCAGAACATTCACCTGCCATCCACAGTTGAATCTCACACTTGCATATGGCTTTAGTGTTTAGTTTATTCTAGTGCTCACACCAAACTGAGTGTGTTACAAGCTATTTATTCCCTGGAAGAAGGGTGCAAACAAGTCATCTAAAGAGGGTATTTAAAAACCTTTCTACCTTAGTCAGTATTCTGCAGTGTGCTGTTAGGCTAGAAAACTGCTCTCTCTAAGTGATGGACAACTCGGTAATTTGATTGTGCTTTTACTGATGTGGTGACAAAGTAAAAATCTTCAGGAAAGAATGTGTTCTCTAAGCCAGCCTAAAAGTGTCTTCACACTCATGGTGTTGTTGTCGTTAGGTGCCATCAAGTCAGTACCAACCCATAGCGAACTTATGCCCAACAGAACGAAACACTGCCTGATCCTGGGCCAACCTCACTACTGTTGCCACACTTGAGTCCATCGATGCTGCCACTTGGCCAATCCATCTCATTGGGGGTCTTCCTATTTTTCTCTGACCCTCCACCTTACCAAACATGATATCCTTCTCCAGTGGAGACAGGCTTGCAGAATGTGCCTTTGGTGGTG
>NW_006408814.1:2434802-2446250 GCF_000296735.1 Chrysochloris asiatica | reverse complement strand
CTGCCTGATCCTGGGCCAACCTCACTACTGTTGCCACACTTGAGTCCATCGATGCTGCCACTTGGCCAATCCATCTCATTGGGGGTCTTCCTCTTTAGCTCTGACCCTCCGCTTTACCAAACATGATATCCTTCTCCAGGGACTGGTCCCTCCTGACAATATGTCCCAAGTATGCAAGACCCATCTTGGCCTCCAAGGAGCCCTCTGGCTACACTCAGGTAGTGATATCTTTAGTCCTCCAGAGGGCTCTGTTGCTCTTCCGTAGAATTAAACAAAAGAGGCAAGGTCTCCACACCATTTCCTTCTTCCCCTCTGCTGGCCTTGCTTTCGTTTTCCTGTTAAATAATGTCTTTTACTTCCCTCATGAGCCTTTTAGGTCTTGTGCATCTTTCTGATAGAGTTCAGGTTGGGTACTGTTACTCCTGTAATGTTTGTCTCTCTCTCTCTGGTTTGCTTTTATTTGTATAAAATGCCAAGGATGAAGAGATCCATGTAATAAAAAGGCCCATTGTATTCTTGGAGAGGCTTGTTCTGCCAGATTCCACAAGGGCTTGTGCTTCCATAACCCTGTTGACTTTCAGTGTGTTGTCTTATCAGTAATGTTGTTTTCTAAGTGGAAATTGTCACTTTTGAATATTAATGCTGTTGTTTGCTGCTCCTCTAGAATGCCCTTGGCAACCCTCTGCCACCTAGCCAGTGTTTTATTGTTTGTGGGAAGTAGATTGTTAATGATACAATCTTGTATTGTTAGAAAACATGTCTTTCTGGGCTTGGTGTAAGTTGGCGCAGTGGTTGAAAGAGCTCCACTGCTATCCGGCAAGGTGAGCAGTGGGAACCCACCAACCACTCAGTGGAAAAAAGATAAGGCAATCTGCTTCCATGAGAGTTACAGCCTTGGACATCCCTTGGGGCTTAGGTCCCCTGTCCTGTAGGCATGGACCCAATGGCAGTGGGCTGGGGTTCTTACAGGAGAGAGAGGACGTGTTAAACTGAGTCCTTCATGAAGCCAGTCCTCTACATGTGCAGAGGATTCCAAAGGAGGGTCATTCTTGCTCGGGTTCTGTAATGAAAATTTCAGATGACACATTACTCATGTGCCTTAACTCTCAAACAGAAAGTTGGCCCAGAAAACTGGTTTTATAAAACTGCTTATTTCCATATTTTTATCGGGGTATAAAATGAATGCACTGTATTATATGATTTTATTTATATGATTGTTTTTCTCAGCACTGTGCTTTATTTTCTCTTTGGAGAAGGGAAGAGCCAGCTTGAAAACTCTGAGAGTTTTCCTCCCCACATTGTAAAACGTCTCCATCTAAGTAAAGGTGCTCTGTTCCTTTGTGTACAAATGTGTTCATTGTGTACCAAATAAACTATTAAAACTAATCTGCTCTTCTGGGAATTACTGTGGAATTTATTAATAAAGATACGCTGACAGTGGAGACTCCTTTGGACACTGTTTATTTACAGTGATACAGCCTGTCTCCTTTCTTGAACTTTCTGCCTCATATCTGCCACGGCCAGGCAGCAATGATCCCTCCACCTTTTCCAGACCAGCGTTTGAGTGAATAGGAGTGTCTTTTTGGAATGTACACTCAAATGAAGGCTCTGGTATGATGACCAAATTGCAGATTACCAAAACATAGAGTTCTTTACCTAAGTGTGTTGTCTTGCTCTGACATTACAACTCCCCCTGTTTTCTTGCAGTGTAGTCATCTACAGCAGCCCAACTAGAGGAGGGATATCCAGAGTGCTGTCCTAGGTAGTGAGCTGTGCTTCAGCCCTCGGCTGGGGTCATAAGCAGGGGTGCGCCTTGGGAGTTCGCTTTTTGCATGCTCAGGAGCAGTGCTCAGCTAGCCCCTTGTGTGTGAGAGAGAAAAGAGATAGAAATTAGTCTGGCTCAAAAGCCCACAGCAGCATACCAGGATTCTGAATCCTTCCGAGTCTTTCCAAGGCTCTCTGAGTCTCTCCGAGTCTCTTCGACACTTTCCGAGGCTGTCCGATTCTCTCTGAATCTCTCTCTCTTCCTATCTCTCCCAATCTGTCTCTCACTCACTGAATCTCTGTCTCTCTCCCTTTCTGCATATATATGTATATATACATATGCCATGGAGTCACTTCTGACTCATGGAGATCCTGTACTGAGTTTCTGAGGCTGTAAATCTTTACGGAAGCAGAAAGCCTCATGTGCCGTGCATAGAAAGAACAGCTGGTAGTTTCAAACTGCTGACCCTCAGTGAGGTTGACAGCCCAATTCATAACCTCTATGCCACCAGAGCTCCTTATTTAAGAGCCTGTATTGAGTTTCCGAGGAGCTGCTGGTCAGCCTGAACCGCCAATATTGCAGTTTAAATACCTTTGTAGTCTAGCCATTTAAGCGCCAACTACTCCGAAAATATATATATATGACTCTGGTAGTGTAGTGGTTACGAATCGGGCTGTGAACCGCAAGGTCAGCAGTTCGAAACTACCGGCTGATCCGAGGGAGGAAGTTGAGGCTTTCTACTCCTGTAAAGATTTACAGCTTCAGAAACCCTTTACAGGGTCGCTATGGATCGGAACTGACACAACAGCATGTAACAACAACACCTGTTATGTGTCAGGGAGTCAGTTCTGAGACATAGAGAATCTATTCAGGGTTTCTGTGGCTGTAAAAATTCACGGGAGCAGAAAGCCTCATCTTTCTCCAAAGGAAAAGCTGGTAGTTTCGAACTGCTGACCAGATGGTTTGCAGCCATATTCGTAACCACTAGGCTACCAGAGCTCCATATATATTCAGAATCCTGGTGTAGCACTTTGGTTTATCGTGTGAGACTGCTAAGTCATTTGAACTACACGGTTGGTGGTTCAAGCTCACCAACGGCTCCTAGAAAAGCTTATTTTTACAGACGGTATCAAAGAAGGTCTGGTAGCGTAGTGGTTAAGAATGTGGCTGGAAACCTCAAGGTCTGCAGTTCGATACTGCCACCACTTTCATGGAAGAAAGATGAGGGTTTCTCCTCTTGGAAATTTTTACAACTTTGGAAGCCCTGTACAGGATCTCTATTGCTCAGAACCGATTCTATGCCGCATAGCAACATAAATATATATATGGATAGACACGTGTGTGTGTATAGAGACGAGCTCTGGTAGCATAGTGGTTAAAATTGGGTTGGGAACTTTAAAGGAGCAACTGGTGAACTTGAACCGCCAGCCTTGCCATTAAAATGGCTTTGGAGTCTGGCGCAATAACTAACTTCCCCACACCAGGACACCAAATCTCATTCTCGCTCCAACTCCAACTCTCGCTCCAATCTCGCTCCAGATCTATTTCCCTGTCACTCTCATACTCTTTATACACACACACACACACACACACACACACACACACACATATATATACATACATGCATATATACATATATATATGCCATAAAGTCGTTTCTGACTGATAGAGAACATGTACAGGGTTTCTGAGGATGTACATCATTATTGAAGCAGAAAGCTTCATGTTTAACGCATGAAACAGCTGGTAATTTCCAACTGCTGACCCTCAGTGAGGTTTTAATCTCGATTTGTAACCTCTACCCCAACAGAGCTCCTTATGTAAGACCCTGTATAGGGTTTACAAGGAGCAGCTGGTGAGCTTGAACTGCCAACTATGCAGTTCAAACAGCTTTGCTGTCTGGTGAGTTAACCCACAGCGACACACCAGGACTCTGAATATATTTATTTATAAATATAAATATAAATATGGATATAGGACATAGAGATCCTATATAGGGTTTCTGAGGCTGTAAAAATCCACGGGAGCAGAAATCCACATCTTTCTGCCAAGGAAGAGCTGGTGGTTTCGAACTGCTGACTGTGACATCCACAGCCGGATTCGTAATCACTATGCTAACAGAGCTCCATGCATATATATATTCATAGTCTTGCTGTGTGGCTGTGTTTTATTGTACTAGACTGCAAATCCGATTGAACTGGATGGTTGGTAGTTCACATTCACCAACTGTTCTTAGAAAACCCTATATAAACAGTAGGTACATAAGGAGCTCTGGTAGGGCAGTGGATGTATAATGAGCTCAGATAGTGTAGTGGTTAAGAACCTGGCTGCGAACCTTACGGTCACCAGCTTGAATCCACCAGCTGCTACCGGAGACAGATGAGGCTTTCTTCTCCCATAATGATTTACAACCTTGGAAACCCAGTACAGGGCCGCTATGGGTCGTACATGACTACATGGCACACAACAATAACAACCGGGTATCTGAGGAGCATCTGGTGAGCTTGAACTCAAAACCTTGCAGTTAAAACGGCTTTCAAGTCTGGCAAAATAAACCACAGTGCGATAAACCACTGCATTATACCAGGGTTTCCAGTCTCTCTCCCTGTATTTATCTCTTCTGTATTTATTTAGATAGATGATAGATAGATGATAGATAGATAGATAGATAGATAGATAGATAGATAGATAGATAGATAGATAGATAGATAGATAGATAGAACTACTGACACCCAGGGAGATTTCAAGCCAGATTCTTATACCAGAGCTTCTTATGTAAGACCCTGTATAGGGTTTACGAAGAGCAGCTGGTGAGCTTGAACTGCCAACTTTGCAATTCCAACAGCTTTGCAGTTTGGCTAATTAAGCTACAGCACCACACCAGGTCTCTGAATATATTTATTTATGAATATATATATAATATGTTGTTATGAATCCTGGACTCAGTTCTGACACAGAGATCCTATACAGGGTTTTCGAGGCTGTGAAAATTCACAGGAGCAGAAAGCCTCATCTTTATGTAATGGAAGAGCTGGTAGTTTTGAACCACTGACAATGAAGTTCACAGCCAGAGTTGTAATCAATACACTAACAGAGCTCCATATGTACATGTACATATATATATATATATATATATATATGTATATATATTTGTAGTCTTGCTGTGTGGTTGTGGTTTGTTGTACTACACTGCAATTCCGATTGAACTGGATGGTTGGAAGTTTAAGTTCACCAACTGCTCTTAGAAAACCCTATATATACACTAGGTAACTAAGGAACTCTGGTAAGGCATTGGACTTATAAGGAGCCCAGATAGTATAGTGGTTAAAAACCTGGCTGCGAACCTAAGGTGAGGAGTTCAAATCTACCACCTTACGGTCATCAGTTTGAATCCACCAGCCGCTCCAAGGGAATGAGATGAGGCTTTCTTCTCCCATAAATATTTACAGCCTCAGAAACTCTGTACAGGGCCGCTATGGGTCTTACATGACTGCATGTCAGACAACAATAACAACAGGGTTACAAGGAGCAACTGGAGAAGTTGTACTGCCAGCCTTGCAGTTAGAACGACTTTGGAGTCTGGCAGAAAAACCCACATCCCCACACCAGGACACCAAATCTCGCTCTAGCTCCAACTCTCGCTCCAACTCCCGCTCCAACTCCTGCTCCAACTCTCGCTCCAACTCTCCCTCCTACTCTCTTTGGAGTCTGGCGCAATAACTAACTTCCCCACACCAGGACACCAAATCTCATTCTCGCTCCAACTCCAACTCTCGCTCCAATCTCGCTCCAGATCTATTTTCCTGTCTCTCTCATACTCTTTATATATATACATACATATATATATGCCATAAAGTCGTTTCTGACTCATAGACACCCTGTACAGAGTTTCTGAGGGTGTACATCATTATTGTGAGGGTGTACATCATTATTGAAGCAGAAAGCTTCGTGTTTAATGCATGAAACAGCTGGTAATTTCCAACTGCTGACCCTCAGTGAAGTTTTAAGCCCGATTTGTAACTTCTACACCAACAGAGCTTCTAATGTAAGACCCTGTATAGAGTTTACGAGGAGCAGCTTGTGAGCTTGAACTGCCAACTTTGCAGTTCAAACATCTTTGCTGTCTGGCGAATTAACGCACAGCGACACAACAGGACTCTGAATATATATATATGTTATTGTGTGTCCTGGATTTGGTTCTGACATAGAGATCCTATAGAGGGTTTCCAAGGCTTAAAAATTCATGGGAACAGAAAGCTTCATCTTTATGCAATGGAAGAGCTAGTAGTTTCGAACTGCTGACTGTGACATTCACAGCCAGATATGTAATCACTACACTAACAGAGCTCCATACGTACGTATGTATGTATGTATGTATGTATGTATGTATATATATATATATGTATATGTATATATATATTCATAGTCTTGCTTTGTGACTGTGGTTTATTGTGCCAGACTGCAAATCTGATTGAACTGGACGGTTGGTAGTTCAAGTTCACCAACTGCTCTTAGAAAACCCTATATATACAGTAGGTAAATGAGGAGCTCTGGTAGGGCAGTGGATTTATAAGGAACTCAGTGTAGTGGTTAAGAACCTGGCTGTGAAGTTAACGGTCAGCAGTTTGAATCTACCAGCCAGTACACGGGAGACAGATGAGGCTTTCTTCTCCAATAATGATTTACAGCCTCGGAAACCCAGTATAGGACAGCTATGGGTCATAAAGGACTCCACGGCACACAAAAATAACAACAGGGTATCTGAGGAGCAACTGGTGAGCTTGAACTGAAAAATTTGCAGTTGAAACAGCTTTGTAGTCTGGCTAAATAACCCACAGCATTACACAAGGACTTCCAGTCTGTCTCTGTCTATTTAATTCTCTGTATTTAGATAGATAGATAGATAGATAGATAGATAGATAGATAGATAGATAGATAGATAGATAGATATACTACTGAATCTGTTCTGACTCCACTGAATCTGTTCTGACTCATAGATACCCTGTACAGGGTTTCTGAGGATGTAAATCTTTACGGAAGCAGAAAGCTTCATCTTTTTCGCATAGAACAGCTCGTACTTTCGAACTGCTGACCCCAAGGGAGATTTGAAGCCTGATTCTTAACCTTTACTCTACCAGAGCTTCTTATGTAAGACCCTCTACAGGGTTTACGAGGAGCAGCAGCTGGTGAGCTTGAACTGCCAACTTTGCAATTCCAACAGCTTTGCAGTTTGGTGAATTAAGACACAGTGCCACACTAGGTCTCTGATTAGAGAGATAGATAGATAGATAGATAGATAGATAGATAGATAGATAGATAGATAGATAGATAGATAGATATAGATATAGATATAGATATAGATATAGATATAGATATAGATATAGATATAGATGTAGATATGTGTCCTGGAGTCAGTTCAGAGACAGAGATCTTATACAGCATTTTCGATGCTGCAAAAATTCACAGGAACAGAAAGTCTCATCTTTATGCCATGGAAGAGCTGGTAGTTTCTATCCACTGACCGTGAATTTCACAGCCAGATTAGTAATCACTTAGCTAACAGAGCTCCATATGTATATATATATATTCATAGTCTTGCTGTGTGGCTGTGGTTTATTGTATTACACTGCAATTCCGATTGAACTGGATGGTTGGAAGTTTAAGTTCACCAACTGCTCTTAGAAAACCCTATATATACAGTAGTACATAAGGAGCTCTGGTAGGGTAGTCGATTTATAAGGAGTTCAGATAGTGTAGTGGTTAAGAATCTGGCTGCGAACCTAAGGTCAGCAGTTCGATTCCCCCACTTTACGGTCAGCAATTTGAATCCACCAGCCACTCCAAGGGAATGAAATGAGGCTTTCTGCTCCCATAAAGATTTACAGCCTCAGAAACTCTGTACAGGGCCACTATGGGTCTTACATGACTGCATGTAAGACCAGGGTTACAAGGAGCAACTGGGGAAGTTGTACCGCCAGCCTTGCAGTTAAAACAGCTTTGGAGTCTGGTGGAAAAACCCACATCCCCACAACAGGACACCAAATCTCATTCTTGCTCCAACTTCCGCTCCAACTCTCGCTCCAACTCTCCCTCCTACTCTCACTCCAGATATATTTTCCTGTCACTCTGATACTCTTTATATATATATATGCCTATATATATGCCATAAAGTCCTTTCTGACGCATAGAGACACTGTACAGGGTTTCTGAGGGTGTACATCATTATTGAAGCAGAAAGATTCATATTTTACGTATGAAACAGCTGGTAGTTTCCAACTGCTGACCCTCAGTGAGGTTTTAAGCCTGATTTGTAATCTCTACCCCAACAGAGCTCCTAATGTAACACCCTGTATAGGGTTTATGAGGAGCATCTGGTGAGCTTGAACCACCAACTTTGCAGTTCAAACATCTTTGCTGTCTGGCAAATTAACCCACAGTGAGTCAGTTCTGACTCATAGCGACCCTGTACAGGGTTTCCGAGGGTGTAAATCTTTACGGGAGTAGAAAGCCTCATCTTTCTCCTGCGGAGCGACTGGTAGTTTCGAACCACTGACCTTAAGATTCTCAGCCCGATTCGTAACCACTACGCTACCAGAGCTTATATATATATATATTCATAGTCTTGCTTTGTGACTGTGGTTTATTGTGCCAGACTACAAATCCGATTGAACTGGACGGTTGGTAGTTTAAGTTCACCAACTGCTCTTAGAAAACCCTGTATATACAGTAGGAACATAAGGAGCTCTGGTAGGGCAGTGGATTTATATGGATCTCAGATAGTGTCGTAGTTAAGAACCTGGCTGTGAAGCTAACGGTCAGCAGTTCGAATCTACCAGCCGGTATATGGGAGAGAGATGAGACTTTCTTCTCCAGTAATGATTTATAGCCTTGGAAACCCAGTACAGGTCAGCTATGGGTCGTACAGGACTCCACGGCACACAAAAATAACAACAGGGTGAGCTTGATGAAAACCTTGCAGTTAAAACAGCTTTGAAGTCTGGCTAAATAACCCACAGCATTACACAGGACTTCCAATCTGTCTCTGTCTATTTAACTCTCTGTATTTATATAAATAAATAGATAGATAGATAGATAGATAGATAGATAGATAGATACAGACAGACAGACAGACAGACAGACAGACAGACAGACAGACAGACATAGATGATAGATAGATAGATAGATAGATGATAGATGATAGATAGATAGATAGATAGATAGATAGATAGATAGATAGATAGATAGACAGCTATACCACTGAATTGGTTCTGACTCATAGATACCCTGTACAGGGTTTCTGAGGATGTAAATCTTTTTGGAAGCAGAAAGCTTCATCTTTTTCACATAGAACAGCTGGTGGTTTCGAACTGCTGACCCCAAGGGAGACTTGAAGCCCGATTCTTAACCTCTACTCTACCAGAGCTTCTTATGTAAGACCCTGTACAGGAGCAGCAGCAGCTGGTGAGCTTGAACTGCCAACTTTGCAATTCCAACAGCTTTGCAGTTTGGTGAATTAAGACACAGCGCCTCACTAGATCTCTGAATATATATATTGATACAGCGTTTCCGAGGCTGTAAAAATTCACGGGAGCAGAAAGCCTCATCTTTATGCCATGGAAAAGCTGGTAGTTTCCAACCACTGACCGTGAAGTTCACAGCCAGATTGGTAATCACTTCGCTAACAGAATGCCATATGTACATATGTATATGTATATATATATATATATTTGTTGTTGTTGTTGTTAAGTGCCGTCGAGTCGGTTCCGACCCATAGCGACCCTGTACAGGGTTTCCGAGGGTGTAAATCTTTACGGGAGTAGAAAGCCTCATCTTTCTCCCGCGGAGCAGCTGGTAGTTTCGAACCGCTGACCTTAAGGTTCGCAGCCCGATTCGTAACCACTACGCTACCAGAGCTCCATATATATATATATTCATAGTCTTGCTGTGTGGCTGTGGTTTATTGTACTACACTGCTCTGGTAGGGCAGTGGATTTATAAGGAGCTCAGATAGTGTCGTGGTTAAGAACCTGGCTGTGAACCTAAGTTCAGCAGTTCGATTCCTCCACCTTACGGTCAGCAGTTTGAATCCACCAGCCACTCCAAGGGAATGAGATGAGGCTTTCTGCTCCCATAAAGATTTACAGCCTCAGAAACCCTGTACAGGGCAACTATGGGTCTTGCATGACTGCATGTAAGACCAGGGTTACAAGGAGCAACTGGGGAAGTTGTACCACCAGCCTTGCAGTTAAAACGACTTTGGCGTCAGGCGGAAAAACCCATACCCCCACAACAGGACACCAAATCTCGCTCTTGCTCCAATTCTCATTCCAACTCTCCCCCAACCCTCCTACTCTCACTCCAAATCTATTTTCCTGTTGTTCTCATTATATATATATATTTGCCTATATATATGCCATAAAGTCCTTTCTGACTCATAGAGACCCTGTACAGGGTTTCTGAGGGTGTACATCATTATTGAAGCAGAAAGCTTCATGTTTAACGCATGAAACAGCTGGTAGTTTCCAACTGCTGACCCTCAGTGAGGTTTTAAGCCCGATTTGTAACCTCTACCCCAACAGAGCTCCCTATGTAAGACCCTGTATAGGGTTTATGAGGAGGAGCAGCTGGTGAGCTTGAACTGCAACTTTACAGTTTGGCGAATTAAACCACTGCACCACACTATGTCTCTGAATATATTTATTTATGAATATATATATATATATATATATGAGTTTCTTGGAGTCGGTTCCAACACAGAGATCCTATACAGCATTTTCAAGGCTGTAAAAATTCACGGGAGTAGAAAGCCTCATTTTTATGCCATGGAAGAACTGGTAGTTTAGAACCGCTAACCATGATGTTCACAGCCAGATACATAATCACTACGCTAACAGAACTCCATATATAAGGAGCTCTGGAAGGGCAGTGGATTTATAAGGAGCTCAGATAGTGTAGTGGTTAAGAACCTGACTGCAAACCTACGGTCAGCCATTCGAATCCACCAGCTGCTACACCAGAGACAGATGAGGCTTCTTTCTCCTGTAATGATTTGCAGCCTAAGAAACCCAGTACGTGGCCACTATGGGTAGTATATGACTCCACAACACACAAAAATAACAACAAGGTATCTGAGGAGCAACTGATGAGCTTGAACTGAAAACCTTGCAGTTAAAACGGCTTTGAAATCTGGCGGAATAACCCACAGCATTACACCAGGACTTCCAATCTCTCTCTATATATTTATATCTCTGTACTTAGATAGATAGATAGATAGATAGATAGATAGATAGATAGATAGATAGAGATAGATAAATCACTGAATCAGTTCTGACTCATAGATACCCTCTATAGTGTTTCTGAGGGTGTAAATCTGTATGGAAGCAGAAAGCTTCATCTTTTTTGCGTAGAACAGCTGGTAGTTTCGAACTACAGACACCCAGGGAGATTAAAAGCCCGATTCTTAACCTCTACTCTACCAGAGCTTTTTATGTTAGAACCTGTATAGGATTTACGAGGAGCAGCTGGTGAGCTTGAACTGCCAACTTTGCAATTCCAACAGCTTTGCAGTTTGGCGAATTAAGCCAAAGCACCACACTCGGTCTCTAAATATATTTATTTATGAATATATATATATATGTCATTATGTGTTCTGGAGTGGGTCCTGACACAGGGATCCTATACAG
>NW_006408814.1:2429686-2434371 GCF_000296735.1 Chrysochloris asiatica | reverse complement strand
ACTGCAATTCTGATTGAACTGGATGGTTGGAAGTTTAAGTTCACCAACTGCTCTTAGAAAACCCTATATATACAATAGGTACATAAGGAGATCTGGTAGGGCAGTGGATTTATAAGGAGCTCAGATAGTGTAGTGGTTATGAACCTGGCTGCGAACCTAAGGTCAGCAGTTCAAATCCTCCACCTTACAGTCAGCAGTTCGAATCCACCAGCCACTCCAAGGAAATGAGATGAGGCTTTCTTCTCCTGTAAAGATTTACAGCCTCAGAAACCCTGTACAGGACCACTATGGGTCTTACATGACTACATGTCAGACAACAATAACAACAGGGTTACAAGGAGCAACTGGTGAAGTTGTACCACCAGCCTTGCAGTTAAAATAGGTTTGGAATCTGGCGGAAAAACCGACATCCCACACCAGGACACCAAATCTCAATCTCATTCCAAATCTCGCTCCAATTCTCGCTCCAAAATCTTGCTCCAACTCTTGCTCTACTCTGACTCCTGCTCTGGCTCCAACTCCAGCTCCAACTCTCGATCAAACTCTCCCTCCTACTCTCGCTCCAGTACTATTTTCCTGTCCTGTCACTCTCATACTCTTTATATATATATATATATATGCCTATAGCTGGTGGTTTTCAACTTCTGACCCTCAGTGAGGTTTTAAACCCGATTTGTAACCCCTATCCCAACAGAGCTCCTAATGTAACACCCTGTATAATGTTTACGAGGAACAGCTGGTGAGCTTGAACTGCCAACTTTGATTGCACTAATGAGAACGTTTCATTAAGGATGTTATGATCTAGGAAACTATTTTCTTGCTGTACTGGCAAGATAGAACACACTCACGTGTTAAAGAGTACTACTGCCTAAGGAACATTTTAGACATTTTTGAAAGCTCACATTTGCCAGTTTCTTCATGTTATCATGAATCTGTCTGCTAAAAGCTTCTTATCTCTTTCAAAAGACCACTTCATATTCTTTTCACAGAAAGTGAGATTTCAATTTCACAAAAAGCGATTCAATTCTAAAGTGAAATCAGGAGCCTTCTTAGAGAGAAGCTTAACAGCCTTAATAGTGCTGCACAACAGGAATCTGTAAACACTGTCTTTTGGTTGACTTATAGGAAAAGTATCTGTTTGAAAAATACAGCCTCCATGAAGTTGCTTTCTAAGCAATGAATAGTTAGCACTGTTAAAAGAGAGAAATTAATCATTTGGGAAAGCTATTTGACATATAGGAATGAAAATTTATATTACACTAATGAGAATGTTTTGTTAAGGATGTCAAGATCTAGGGAACTATATTCTTGCTGTACTGGTAAGATAGGACACACTCACGTGTTAGAGAGTTTTCCTGCCCATGGAACCTTTTAGACGTTTTTGAAAACTCACATTTGCCAGTTTCTTCATGTTATCATGAATCTATCCATTAAAAGTTTCTTATCTCTTTCAAAAGACCACTTCATACGCTTTTTGTAGGAAGTGAGATTTCAATTTCACAAAAAGCAATTAATTCTAAAGTGAAATCAGTAGCCTTCTTAGAGAGAAGGCTAAAAACCTTAATTGTGCTGCACATCAGGAATCTGTAAACACTGTCTTTTGCTTGACTTGTAGGAAAAGTATCTATTTGAAAAATACAGCCTCCATGAAGTTGCTTTCTAATTAATGAATAGTTAGTACTGTTGAAAGAGAAAAATGAATCATTTAGGAAAGCTATTTCACATTTAGGAATGAAAGCAAAACTTATATTATACTAATGAGAACATTTATTTAAGGATGTCATGATCTATTAAACTATTTTCTTGCTGTACTGGCAAAATAGAACACACTCACGTGTTAGAGAGTTTTGCTGCCTAAGGAACCTTTGAGATGTTTTTGAAAGCTCACAATTGCCAGTTTCTTCATGTTTTCATGAATCTATCCGTAAAAAGTTTCTTATCTCTTTCGAAAGACCACTTCATATGCTTTTCGTAGGATGGGAGATTTCAGTTTCACAAAAAGCAATTCAAATCTAAAGTGAAATCAGTAGCCTTCTTAGAGAGAAGACTAACAACCTTAATTGTGCTGCACACCAGGAATCTGTAAACATTATCTTTTTGTTGACTTATAGGAAAAGTATCTGTTTGAAAAATACAGCCTCCATGAAGTTGCTTTCTAAGTAATGAATAGTAGGGACTGTTGAAAGAGACAAACGAATCATTTGGGAAAGCTATTTCACGTATAGAAATGAAAAGAAAGCTTGTATTACACTAATGAGAACGTTTCATTAAGGATGTCATGATCTAGGAAACTATTTCCTTCCTGTACTGGCAAGATAGAACACACTCTCGTGTTCGTGAGTTTTGCTGCCCTAGGAAACTTTTAGACGTTTTTGAAAGCTCACATTTGCCAGTTTCTTCATGTTATCATGAATCTATCTGTTAAAATCTTCTTATCTCTTTCATAAGACCACTTCATACACTTTTCATAAGAAGTTACATTTTAGTTTAACAAAAAGCAATTTAATTCTAAAGTGAAATCAGTAGATTCTTAGAGAGAAGGCTAGCAACCTTAATTGAGCTGCACACCAGAAATCTGTAAACACTGTCTTTTGGTTGAATTATAGGAAAAGTATCTGTTTGAAAAACACAGTCTCCATGAATTTGCTTTCTCAGTAATGAATAGTTAGCACTGTTGAAAGAGAAAAACGAATCCTTTGTGAAAGCTATTTCACGTATAGGAATGAAAACAAAACTTGTATTATACTAATGAGAACGTTTAATTAAGGATGTCATGATCTAGGAAACTATTCCCTTGCTCTACTGGCAAAACAGAAAACACTCACGTGTTAGAGAGTTTTGCTGCCCAAGGAACCTTTTGATGTTTTTGAAAGCTCACATTTGCCAGTTTCTTCAGGTTAACATGAATCTACCCGTTAAAAGTTTCTTATCTCTTTTGAAAGACCACTTAATACGCTTTTCATAGGAAGCAAGATTTCAGTTTCACAAAAAGTAATTCAATTCTAAAATGAAATCAGTGGCCTTCTTACAGAGAAGTTTAAAAACTTTAATTGTGCTGAATACAAGTAATGTGTAAATATTATCTTTTGGTTGACTTATATTAAAATTATCTGTTTAAAAAATATAGCCTCCATGAATTTGCTTTCTAAGTAATGAATAGAAAGGACTGATGAAAGAAACAAATGAATCATTTGGGAAAGCTATTTCACATATGGGAATGAAGACAAAACATGTATTACACTAGTGAGAACGTTTCATTAAGGATGTCATGACCTAGGAAACTATTTTCTTGCTGTACTGGCAAGATACAACACACTCACGTGTTAGAGAGTTTTCCTGCCCATGGAACTTTTTAGACGTATTTGAAAGTTCACATTTGCCAGTTTCTTCATGTTATCATGAACCTATCCGTTAAAAGTTTCTTATCTCTTTTGAAAGACCACTTCATACGCTTTTCGTAGGAATAGAGATTTCAATTTCACAAAAAGCAATTCAATTCTAAAGTGAAATCAGTAGCAATCTTAGAGAGAAAGCTAACAACCTTAATTGTGCTGCTCATCAGTTATATGTAAAAACTGTCTTTTGGTTGACTTATAGGAAAAGTAGCTGTTTGAAAATGAAAGCCTCCATGAATTTGCTTGCTAAGTGATGAATAGTAAGAACTGTTGAAAGAGACAAAGAATCAATTGGGGAAGCTATTTCACGTATAGGAATGAAAGCAAAACTTGTATTACACTAATGAGAACGTTTCGTTAAGAAGGTCATGATCTATTAAAGTATTTTCTTGCTGTACTGGCAAGGTAGAACACACTCACGTGTAAGAGAGTTTTGCTAATCAAGGAACCTTTTAGACCTTTTTGAAAGCTCACATTTGCCAGTTTCTTCATGTTATCATGAATCTATCCGTTAAAAGCTTCTTATCTCTTTCAAAAGACCACTTTTTACGATTTTCGTAGGATGCAAGATTTCAGTTTCCCAAAAAGCAATTCAATTCTAAAGTGAAAACAGTAGCCTCCTTAAAGAGAAGGCTAACAACCTTAATTGTGCTCCACACCAGGAATCTGTAAACATTATCTTTTGGTTGACTGATAGGAAAATTTTCTCTTTGAAAAATATAGCCTCCATGAATTAGGTTTCTAAGTAATGAATAGTTACGACTGTTGAAAGAGACACACGAATCTTTTGGGAAATGTGTTTCACGTATAGGAATGAAAACAAAACTTGTATTACACGAATGAGAACATTTCGTTAAGGATGTCATGATCTAAGAAAGTATTTCCGTGCTGTACTGGCAACATAGAACACACTCACTTGTTATACAGTTTTACTGCCCAAGGGACCATTTAGACATTTTTGAAAGCTCATATTTGCCAGATTATTCATGTTATCATGAATCTATAAGTTAAAAGCTTCTTATCTCTGTTGAAAGACCACTTCATACGCTTTTCATAGGAAGCGAGATTTCAATTTCACAAAAAGCAATTCAATTCTAAAGTGAAATCAGTAGCCTTCTTAGAGAGAAGGCTAACAACCTTAATAGTGCAGTACACCAGGGATCTGTAAGCATTGTCTTTTGGTTGACTTATAGGAAAACTATCTGTTTGAAAAATACAGCCTCAGAACAAACAAGATGGCAGATCGGGTGGACGTATAGCAGAGAGCTCCGCCAACAACAACACAGAATA
>NW_006408814.1:2413448-2426646 GCF_000296735.1 Chrysochloris asiatica | reverse complement strand
GGATAAAGAGAAATACTTTTAACTGATGGTATATGGAGGGGATTATAATCAATGTAATGAAACAAGTTATATGAATTGTTAAATGTGAAACTGATGATGTGCTCTGTAAACTTTCACTCAATCCACAATAAAAACATTAACTTAACAACAACAACAAAAAATCTTAAAAAAATAAATAAATACAGCCTCCATGAATTTTCTTTCAAAAGAATGCATAGTTAGGACTGTTGAAAGAGAAAAACGAATCATTTGGGAAAACTATTTCACGTATAGGAATGAAAACAAAACTTGTATTACACTGATGAGAACATTTCGTTAAGGATGTCATGATCTAGGAAACTATTTTCTTACTGTACTTGCAAGATAGAAGACACTCATGTGTTAGAGATTTTTTCTGCCCAAGGAATCTTTTAGACGTTTTTTAAAGCTCACATTTGCCAGTTTCTTCATGTTTTCATGAATCTATCTGTTAAAAGCTTCTTATTTCTTTTGAAAGACCACTTTATACGCTTTT
Organism: Chrysochloris asiatica; assembly: GCF_000296735.1. Lineage (NCBI taxonomy): Eukaryota > Metazoa > Chordata > Mammalia > Afrosoricida > Chrysochloridae > Chrysochloris > Chrysochloris asiatica. Next base: position 2,426,132 of record NW_006408814.1, on the reverse strand, counting down.
CATAGGAAGCGAGATTTCAATTTCACAAAAAGCAATTCAATTCTAAAGTGAACTCAGTAGCAATCTTAGAGAGAAGGCTAACAACCTTAATGGTGCTGCACACCAGGAATCTGTAAACACTTTTTTTTTTTTTTTTGGTTCACTTATAGTAAAATTATCTGTTTGAATAATACAGCCTCCTTGAATTTGCTTTCTAAGTGATGAATAGTAAGGACTGTTGAATGATACAAATGAATCATTTGGGAAACCTATTTCATGTATAGGAATGAAAAAAAAAAAACTTGTATTACACTAAAGAGAACGTTTCGTTAAGGATGTCATGATCTAGGAAACTATTTTCTTGCTGTACTTGCAAGATAGAACACACTCACGTGTTAGAGAGTTATTCCGCCCAAGGAACATTTTAGACGTTTTTGAAAGCTCACATTTGACAGTTTCTTCATGTTATCATGAATCTATTTGTTAAAAGCTTCTTATCTCTTTTGAAAGACCACTTCATACCCATTTCATAGGAAGTGAGATTTCATTTTCACAAAAAGCAATTCAACTATAAAGTGAAATCAGTAGCCCTCTTTGAGCGAAGGCTATCAACCTTAATTGTGCTGCACACCAGGAATCTGTAAACACTTTCTTTTGTTGACTTATAGGGACTCTATTATTGAAAGAGTTACGATTCCAAGAAGTCAACCATCAGATATTGTTTAGAGATTCCTGCCAAACAGCACAGTTAGGATTGTTAGCCTTCTGTCTAAGAAGGCTACTGATTTTAATTTAGGATTCAACTCCTTTTTGTAAAACTGAAATCCCCCTTGGTACAAAAAGCATATGAAGTGTTCTTTTGAAAGAGATAGGAACTTTGTAACTGATAGAATGATAGTTACATCAAGAAACGGGCAAACACAAGCTTTCAAATACTTCTCAAAGGCCCTTTGTGCTGGAAAACACTCTAACACGTTATTATTTCTATCTTAACATTACAGCAAGACTGTAGTTTCCTAAATCATGACATCCATAAAGAAACATTCTCATTAGTGTAAAACAAGCATAGGTTTTATTCCTGTATGTTAAAAAATCATTCCATGTTGAATCGTGTGTATCTTTAAATTGTGCCTACTAGTTAGTACTTTGAAAGCAGTTTCTAGGAGACTGTGTTATTCATAGGGGTCAAGATTCCTATAAGTCAACCAAAAGACATTGTTTATAGATTCCTACCATACAGCACATTTAGGATTGTTACGCTTCTGTCTAAAAAGACTACTGATTTCAACATACGATTCAATACCTTTTGGGAAACTGAAAACCCACTGGGTACGAAAAGCTATTGAAGGGGTCTTTTGAAAGAGATAAGAATTTTGTAACTGATAAAATGATGGTGACATTAAGAAAAGGGCAAACACAAGCTTTCCAAAACTTCAAAAAGGTTCTTTGGGCAGGAAAATATTCTAACATGTTATTATTTCTATCTTGCCATTACAGCAAGAAAATAGTTTCCTAAATCTTGACATCCTTAAAGAAACGTTCTCATTAGTGTAATACAAGCTTAGGTTTCACTCTTGTATGTGAAAAAGCTTTCCCTGATGAATGGTTTTTATCTCTAAACTATCCGTACTAGTTATTACTTTGAAAGCAGATTCTAGGAGACTGTATTATTCAAAGAGTCAAGATTCCTATAAGTCAATGAAAAGACATTGTTTATAGATCCCTGACGTACAGCACATTTACAATTGTTAGCTTTATCTCTAAGAAGGCTAATGATTTCAATTTAGGATTCAATTCCTTTTTGTGAAACTGAAAACCTGATGGCTACGAAAAGTGTATGAAGGGGTTTCTTAAAGAGATAGGAAATTTGCAACTGATAGAATGATGTTGACATCAAGCAGTGGGCAAACACAAGCTTTCCAAAACTTCTAAAAGGTTCTTTGGACAGGAAAACACACTAACACGTTAGTATTTCTATCTTGCCATTATAGCAAGAAAAGAGTTTCCTAAATCATGACATCATTAAAGAAACATTCTCAGTAGTGTAATACAAGCTTAGGTTTCATTCCTCTATGCGAAAAAGCTTTCCCTGTTGAATAGTTTGTAACTTTAAATTGTCCTTACTAGTTTTTACTTTGAAAGCAGATTCTAGGAGACTGTTTTATTCAAAGAGTCAAGATTCCTATAAGTCAACCAAAAGACACTGTTTATATTTTCCTGCCATACAGCACATTTAGAATTGTTAGCCTTCTGTCTAAGAAGGCTACTGATTTCAACAGGATTCAATGTCTTTTTGGGAAACTGAAAACCCACTTGGTACGAAAAGCGTATGAAGGGGTCTTTTGAAAGTGATAGGAACTTTGTAACTGATAAAATCATGGTGACATTAAAAAGCGGGAAAACACAATCTTTCCAAATCTTCAAAAAGGTTCTTTGGGCAGCAAAACATTCTAACACGTAATATTTCTATCTTGCCATTATAGCAAGAAAATAGTTTCTTAAATCACGACATACTAAAAGAAACGTTCTCATTAGTGTAATACAAGCTTAGGTTTCATTCCTGTATGTGAAAAAGCTTTCCCTGTTGAATCGATTGTATCTTTAAACTGTCCTCACTAGTTATTATTTTCAAAGCAGATTCTAGGAGACTGTATTATTCTAAGAGTCAAGATTCTTATAAGTCAACCAAAAGACATTGTTTATAGATTCCTGCCGTACAGCACATTTAGGATTGTTAGCCTTCCGTCTAAGAAGCCTACTGATTTCAACTTAGGATTCAATTCCTTTTTGTGAAACTGAAAACCACTTGGTACAAAAAACATATGAAGGGTTTTTTTGGAAAAGATAGGAAGTTTGTAACTGACAGAATGATGGTGACATCAACAAACAGGCAAACACAAACTTTCCAAAATTTCAAAAAGGTTCTTTGGGCAGGAAAACACTCCAACACGTTATTATTTCTATCTTAACATTACAGCAAGACAATAGTTTCCTAAATCATGACATCCTTAAATAAACGTTCTCATTAGTGTAATACAAGCTTCTGTGTCGTTCCTATATGCGAATTAGCTTTCCCTGTTAAATGGTTTGTATCTTTCAACAGTCCTTACTATTCATTACTTTGAAAGCAGATTCTAGGAGACTGTATTATTCAAAGAGTCAAGATTCCTATAAGTCAACCAAAAGACATTGTTTATAGATTCCAGCCATATAGCACATTTAGGATTATTAGCCTCCTGTCTAAGAAGGTTACTGATTTCAATTGAGGATTCAATTCCTTTGTGTGAAACTGAAAACCCGCTTGGTATGAAAAGCATATGAAGGCGTCTTTTGAAAGAGATAGGAACTTTGTAACTGATAGAATGATGTTGACATCAAGAAACGGGCAAACACAAGCTTTTCAAAATATCTAAAAGGTTCTTTGGACACGAAAACATTATAACATGTTAGTATTTCTATCTTGCTATTATAGCAAGATAATAGTTTCCTAAATCATGACATCCTTAAAGAAACGTTCTCAGTAGTGTAATATAAGCTTAGGTTTCATTTCTGTATGTGAAAAAGCTTTCCCTGTTGAATCATTTCTTTAATTAAATTGTCCTTACTAGTTATTACTTTTAAAGCAGATTCTAGGAGACAGTTTTATTCAAAGAGTAAGATTCCTATGAGTCAACCAAAAGACATTGTTTATAGATTCATGCCATACAGCACATTTAGGATTATTAGCCTTCTGTCTAAGAAGGCTACTGATTTCAATTTCGGATTCAATTTCTTTTTGGGAAACTGAAAAACTCCTTGGTACGAAAAGTGTATGAAGGGTTCTTTTGAAAGAGATAGGAACTTTGTATCTGATTGAATGATGGTGACATCAAGAATTGGGCAAACACAAGCTTTCCAAAATTTCTAAAAGGTTCTTTTGGCAGGAAAATACTCTAACTCATTAGTATTTATATCTTGCCATTAGAGTAAGAAAATAGTTTCCTAATTCATGACAACCTTAAAGAAACATTCTCATTAGTGCACTACAAGCTTAGGTTTCATTACTGTATGTGAAAAAGCTTTCCCTGTTAAATCGTTTGTATCTTTAAACTGTCTTTACTAGTTATCACTTTGAAAGCAGATTCTAGGAAACTGTATTATTCAGAGTCAACTTTCCTATAAGTCATTCAAAAGACATTGTTTATAGATTCCTGCCGTACAGCACATTTAAGATTGATAGCCTTCTCTCGAAGAAGGCTACTGATTTCAATTTAGGATTCAACTCCTTTTCTGAAACCGAAATACCCTTTTGTACGAAAAGTGTATGAATGGTTCTTTTGAAAGGGACAGGAACTTTGTAAATGATAGAATGATGGTGAGTTTAAGAAATGGGCAAACACAAGCTTTCCAAAACTTCTAAAATGTTTTTTGGGCAGCAAAACACTCTAACACGTTATTATTTCTATCTTGCCATTACAGCAAAAAAAATGGTTTCCTAAATCATAACATCCTTAAAGAAAGGTTCTCATTAGTGTAATACAATCTAAGCTTTCATTCCTGTATGTGAAAAAGCATTCCCTATTGAATTATTTGTATATTTATACTTTCCTTACTAGTTATTACTTTGAAAGCAGATTCTAGGAGACTGTATTATTCAAAGAGTCAAGATTCCTATAAGTCAACCAAAAGACATTGTTTATAGATTCCTGTCTTGCAGCACATTTAGGATTCTTAGCCTTCGGTCTAAGAAGGCTACTAATTTCAATGTAGAATATATTTCCTTTTTGTTAAACTGAAAACCTGATTTGTAAGAAAAGCTATTGAAGGGGTCTTTTGAAAGAGATAGGAACTTTGTAACTGATACAATGATGATGGCATCAAGAAAAGGACAAACACAAGATTTCCAAAACTTCTAAAATGTTCTTTGGACAGGAAAACACTCTAACATGTTATTATTTCTATCTGGCCATTACAACAAGAAAATAGTTTCATAATTCATGACCTCCTTAAAGAAACGTTCTCATTAGTGTAATACAAGGTTAAGTTTCATTACTGTATGTGAAAAAGGTTTCCCTGTTGTATCATTTGTATCTTTAAACTGTTCTTACTAGTTATTACTTTGAAAGCAAATTCCAGGAGACTGTATTATTCAAAGAGTCAAGATTCCTATCTGTCAACCAAAAGACATTGTTTATAGATTCCTGCCGTACACCACATTTAGGATTGTTTGCCTTCTCTCTAAGAAGGCTAATGATTTCAACTTAGGATTCAATTCCTTTTTGGGAAATTGAAAACCCGCTTGGTATGGATAGTGTATGAAGGGGTCTTTTGAAAGAGATAGGAAATTTGTAACTAATAGAATGATGGTGACATCAAGAAATGGGCAAACACAAGCTTTTCAAAACTTCTAAAATTTTCTTTGGACAGGAAAACACTCTAACATGTTATTATTTCTATCTTGCCATTACAGCAACACAGTACTTTCCTAAATCATGGCATACTTAAAAAAAGTTCTCATTAGTGTAATACAAGCTTAGGTTTCACTAATGTATGTGAAAAAGCTTTTCCTGTTGAATCGTTTGTATCTTTAAACTGTCCTTACTAGTTATTACTTTGAAAACAGATTCTAGGAGACTGTATTATTCAAAGAGTCAAGATTTCTATAAGTAAACCAAAAGACATTGTTTATAGATTTCTGCTGAACAGCATATTTAGGACTGTTAGTCTTCTGTCTAAGAAGGCTACTGATTTCAATTTAGGATCCAGATTCTTTTTGTGAAACCAAAAATTCTCATGGTAGGAAAAGCGAATATAAGTGTCTTTTGAAATAGATAGGAGCTTTGTAACTGATAGAATGATGGAGACATCAAGAGACGGGCAAACAGAAGCTTTCCAAAACTTCTTAAAGGTTCTTTGGGCAGGAAAACTCTCTTACACGTTATTATTTCTATCTAGCTATTACAGGAAGAAAATAGTTTACTAAATCATGACATCCTTAAAGAAAGTTTATCATTAGTGTAATACAAGTGATAGTTTCATTCTGTATGTTAAAAAGCTTTCTCTGTTGAATATTTTGTATCTTTAAACTGTCCTTACTAGTTATTACTTTGAAAGCAGGTTCTAGGAGACAGTATTTTTCAAAGAGTCAAGATTCCTATGTTGTTGTTGTTATTGTTAAGTGCCGTGGAGTCGGTTCTGACCGATAGCGACCTTGTACTGAGTTTCCAAGTTTGTAAATCTTTTCGGGAGTAGAAAGCCTCATCTCTCTCCCGTGGAGCGGCTGGTAGTTTCGAACTGCTGACCTTAAGGTTCACAGCCCAATTCGTAACCACTACGCTACCAGAGCTCCTAAAGTCACCCAAAATACATTGTTTATAGATACTTGCCTAACAGCACATTTAGGATTGTTAGCCTTACATCTAAGAAGGATAATGATTTCAATTTAGGATTCAATTCCACTTTGTGAAACTGAAAACCCGCTTGGTATGAAAAGCATATGAAGGGGTTTTTTGGAAGAGATAGGAACTTTGTAACTGATAGAATGTTGGTGACATCAAGAAGCGGGCAAACACAAGCTTTCCAAGTCTTCTAAAAGGTTCTTTGGACAGGAAAACACTCTAACAAGTTATTATTTCAATCTTGCCAGTACAGAGAGAAAATAGTTTCCTAAATCATGACATCTTTAAAGAAACGTTGCCATTAGTGTAATACAAGCTTAGGTTTCACTCCTGTATGTGAAAAAGCTTTCCTTGTTGAATCGTTTGTATCTTTAAACTGTCCTTACTAGTTATTACTTTGAAAGCAGATTCTAGGAGACTGTATTATTAAAAGAGTCAAGATTCCTATAAGTCAAATATAAGACATTGTTTATAGATTCCTGCCGTACAGCACATTTAGGATTGTTAGCCATCTGTCTAATAGGATACTGATTTCAATTTCGGATACAATCTCTTTTTGTGAAACTGAAATCCTGCTTAGTACGAAAAGCTATTAAAGGGGTCTTTTCAAAGAGATAGGAACTTTGTAACTGATAGAATGTTGGTGGCATCAAGAAATGGTCAAACACAAGCCTTCCAAAACTTCTAAAAGGTTATTTGGACAGGAAAACACTCAAACATGTTATTATTTCTATCTTGCCATTACAGCAAGAAACTATTTTCCTAAATCATGACATCCATTAAAAAACGTTGTCATTAGTGCAATACAAGCTTCGGTTTCATTCCTGTATGGGAAAAAGCTTTCCCTGTTGAATCGTTTGTATCTTTAAACTGTCCTTATTAGTTATTACTTTGAAAGCAGATTCTTGGAGACTGTATTATTCAAACAGTTAAGATTACTATAAGTCAACCAAAAAACATTGTTTATAGATTCTTGCCGTACAACACATTTAGGATTGTTACCCTTCTGTCTATGAGGGCTACTGATTTCAACTTAAGATTCAATTCCTTTTTGGGAAATTGAAAACCCGCTTGGTAGGAAAAGTGTATGAAGGGGTGCTTTGAAAGAGATAGGAAGTTTGTAACTGATAGAATGATGATGACATCAAGAAACGGGCAAACACAAGCTTTCCAAAACTTCTAAAATGTTGTTTGGGCAGGAAAACACTCTAACCCGTTATTATCTCTATCTTAACATTACAGCAAGAAAATAGTTTCCAAAATCATGCCATCCTTAAAGAAATGTTCTTATTAGTGTAATACAAGCTTAGGTGTCATTCTTATATGTGAATTCGTTTTCCCTGTTGAATTGTATGTATCTTTAAACTGTCCTTACTAGTCATTACTTTGAAAGCAGCGTCTAGGAGAATGTATTATTCAAAGATCAAGATTCCTTTTAGTCAACCACAAGACATTGTTTATAGATTCCTGTCGAACAGCACATTTAGGATTGTTAGCCTTCTATCTAAGAAAGCTACTGTTTTCAATTTAGGATTCAATTTCTTTTTGTGAAACAAAACCTGCTTGGTACGAAAAGCGTACGAAGGCATCTATTGAAAGAGATAGGAACTTGATTACTAATAGAATGATGGTGACATCAAGACACGGGCAAACACAAGCTTTCCAAAACTTTTTAAAGTTTCTTTGGGCAGCAAAACACTCAAACACGTTATTACTTCTATCTTGCCATTACAGCAACCAAACAGTTTCCTAAATCATGACATCATTAAAGAAACGTTCTCAATAGTGTAATAGAATTTTAGGTTTCATTCCTGTATGTGAAAAACCTTTCCCTGTTGAATCGTGTGTATCTTTTAACTGTCCTTACTAGTTATTATTTTGAAAGCAGATTGTAGGAGACTATTATTCAAAGAGTCAAGATTTCTATTAGTCAACCACAAGACATGGTTTATAGATTCCTGTTGAACAGCACATTTAGGATTGTTAGCCTTCTCTCTAAGAAGGCTACCGATTGCAATTTAGGATTCAATTCCTTTTTGGGAACCTGAAAACCTGATTTGCACAAAAAACGTATGAGGGGGTCTTTTGAAAGAGATAGGAACTTTGTAACTGATAGAATGATGGTGACATCAAGAAACAGGCAAACACAATCTTTCCAAAATTTCTAACAAGTTCTGTGGACAGGAAAACACACTAACATGTTAGTATTTCTATCTTGCCATTACATAAAGACAGAACTTTCCTAAATCATGACATCCTTAAATAAACATTCTTATTAGTGTAATACAGGCTTAGATTTTATTCCTGTATGTGAAAAAGCATTCCCTGTTGAATCGTTTGTATCTTTAAACTGTGCCTACTAGTTAGTACTTTGAAAGCAGTTTCTAGGAGACTTCATTATTCAGAGTCAAGATTCCTATAAGTATACCAAAAGACACTGTTTATAGATTCCTGTCAAATAGCACATTTAGGATTGTTAGCCTTCTCTCTAAGAAGGCTACCGATTGCAATTTAGGATTCAATTCCTTTTTGGGAAACTGAAAACCCGCTTGGTACGAAAAGCATATGAATGGGTCTTTTGAAAGAGATAGGAACTTTGTAACTGATAGAATTATGGTAACCTCAAGAAATGGGCAAACACAATCTTTCCAAAATTTCTAACAAGTTCTTTGGACAGGAAAACACACTAACATGTTAGTATTTCTATCTTGCCATTACAGCAAGACAGTACTTTCCTAAACCATGACATCATTAAAGAAACGTTCTCATTAGTGTAATACAGGCTTATATTTCACTCCTGTATGTGAAAAAGCTTGCCCTGTTGAAACGTTTGTATCTTTAAACTGTCCTTACTAATTATTACTTTGAAAGCAGATTCTAGTAGACTGTATTATTCAAAGAGTCAAGGTTCCTATTAGTCAACCACAAGACATTGTTTATAAATTCCTGCCGAACAGCACATTTAGGATTGTTAGCCCTCTCTCTAAGAATGTTACTTATTTCAATTTAGGATTCAATTCCTTTTTGTGAAACTGAAAACCTGCTTGGTACGAAAAGCGCACGAAGTGGTCTTTTGAAAGAGATAGTAATTTTGTTACTAATAGAATGATGATGACATCAAGAAACGGGCAAACACAAGCTTTCCAAAACTTTAAAAAGTTTCTTTGGGCAGCAAACACTCAAACACGTTATTACTTCTATCTTACCATTACAGCAACCAAATAGTTTCCTAAATCATGACATCATTAAAGAAACATTCTCAATAGTGTAATAGAAGTTTAGGTTTCATTCCTGTATGTGAAAAAGCTTTCCCTGTTGAATCGTTTGTATCTTTAAACTGTCCTTATTAGTTATTACTTTGAAAGCAGATTCTTAGAGACTGTATTATTCAGAGAGTCAAGATTACTATAAGTCAACCAAAAGACATTGTTTATAGATTCCTGCCGCACAACACATTTAGGATTGTTACCCTTCTTTCTAAGAAGGCTACTGATTTCAACTTAAGATTCAATTCCTTTTTGGGAAACTAAAAACCCGCTTGGTACGAAAAGCATATGAAACGTTCTTTTGAAAGAGATAGGAACTTTGTAACTGATAGAATGATGATGACATCAAGAAAGGGGCAAACACAAGCTTTCCAAAATTTCTAAAATGTTCTTTGGGCAGGAAAACACTCTAACACGTTAGTATTTCTATCTTGCCATTACATCAAGACAGTACTTTCCTAAATCATGCCATCCTTAAAGAAATGTTCTTATTAGTGTAATACAAGCTTAGGTGTCATTCTTATATGTGAATAAGTTTTCCCTGTTGAATTGTATGTATCTTTAAACTGTCCTTACTAGTCATTATTTTGAAAGCAGATTCTAGGAGACTGTATTATTCAAAGAGTCAAGATTCCTATTAGTCAACCACAAAACATTGTTTATATTTTCCTGTCGAACAACACATTTAGGATTGTTAGTCTTATCTCTAAGAAGACTACTGATTGCAATTTAGGATTCAATTCCTTTTTGTGAAACTGAAAACCCACTTGGTACGAAAAGCATATGAAGGGGTCTTTTGAAAGAGATGGGAACTTTGTAACTGATAGAATGATGGTGACATCAAGAAACAGTAAAATGCAAGCTTTCTAAATCTTCTAAAAGGTTCTTTGGACAGGAAAACACTCCAATACGTTATTATTTCTATCTTGCCATTACAGCAAGAAAATAGTGTCCTAAATCATGACATCCTTAAAGGAAGGTTCTCATTAGTGTAATACAAGCTTAGGTTTTATTCCTGTCTGATAAAAAGCATTCTCTGTTGAATAGTTTGTATCTTTAAACTGTGCATACTAGTTAGTAACTTGAAAGCAGTTTCTAGGAGACTGTATTATTCAAGGAGTCAAGATTCCTATAAGTCAACCAAAAGACACTGTTTATAGATTCCTGCCATACAACATATTTAGGATTGTTACCCTTCTCACGAAGAAGGCTACTGATTTCAACTTAAGATTCAATTCCTTTTTGTGAAACTGACAACCCGATTGGTACGAAATGCATATGAAGGGGTCTTTTGAAAGAGAAATGAACTTTATAACTGATAGAATGATGGTGACATTAAGAAAGGGGCAAACACAAGCTTTCCAAAACTTCTAAAAGGTTCTTTGGGCAGGAAAACACTCTAACACATTAGTATTTCTATCTTGCAATTACAGCAAGAAAATAGTTTCCTAAATCATGACATCCATAAAGAAACGTTCTCATTAGTGTAATACAAGCTTAGGTTTCATTCCAGTATGTGAAAAAGCTTTCCCTGTTGAATCGTTTGTATCTTTAAACTGTCCTTATGAGTTATTACTTTGAAAGCAGATTCTTGGAGACTGTATTATTCAAAGAGTCAAGATTCCTATAAGACAACCAAAAGACATTGTTTATAGATTCCTGTTGAACAGCACATTTAGGATTGTTAGCCTTACCTCTAAGAAGGCTAATGATTTCAATTTAGGATTCAATTCCTTTTTGTGAAACTGAAGACCCGCTTGATACAAAAAGCCTATGAAGGGGTTTTTTGGAAGAGATAGGAACTTTGTAACTGATAGAATGATGGTGACATCAAGAAACGGGCAAACACAAGCTTTCCAAGTCTTCTAAAAGGTGCTTTGGACAGGAAAACACTCTAACAAGTTATTATTTCAATCTTGCCATTACAGAGAGACATCTTTAAACAAACGTTGTCATTAGTGTAATACAAGCTTAGGTTTCACTCCTGTATGTGAAAAAGCTTTCCCTGTTGAATCGTTTGTATCTTTAAACTGTCTTTACTAGTTATTACGTTGAAAGCAGATTCTAGGAGACTGTATTATTCAAAGAGTCAAGATTCCTATAAGTCAAATATAAGACATTGTTTATAGATTCCTGCCGTACAGCACATTTAGGATTGTTAGCCTTCTGTCTAAGAAGGCTACTGATTTCAATTTCGGATTCAATCCCTTTTTGTGAAACTGAAAACCAGCTTAGTACAAAAAGCTATTGGAAGAACCCTCCGAGGGTGGGGCTGGGATGCCCACTAGCTCAAGCACCCCTACAGTCACCAGAATGGAGGTGCACAGACAGCAAGGGACCAATGAACAGCTACCAAAAGAAATGCGTGCCCATACCTTTATCTCCATGGTTTTGTCAAGCGTCTGTGGCCGCTCTGATCCTTCCCCTGCTTGGTTTCACCCATGATGGCGACTCCTGGAGCAGCTGAGCGTCTTGAATTAGAAAGCAATGGATTTCTTGCTTCTGCTACAAATTCCCCTAGCTGGGTTCAGAAATGAAGTATATCCCAGGTCTGCACCAAGGACTGTACTTCGCCTGAGCTGGAGGACAACACTTCCTGCTTTGAGGAGCACCTTATCCGAATCCAAGATCCAACCTCAAAAGACGCTGTTGGCATTGCCCGCTAGGAGCTAAGGTGCCATCGAGTCGGAACCAACTCATAGTGGCCCCATGCACAGCAGAATGAAACAATGTCTGATCCTGGGCCAACCTCACTACCACTGCCACACTTGAGCCCATCAATGATGCCACCTGGCCAATTCATCTCGTTGGGGGGTCTTCCACTTTTTCTCTGACCCTCCACTTTACCCAGCATGACATCCTTCTCCAGCGACTATTCCCTCCTGACAATATGTCCAAAATATGAGAGATGAAATTTGGCCATCTTGGCCTCTAAGGAGCACTCTGGCTGTACTTCTTCCAAAATAGATCTATTGGTTCTTTTGGCAGCCCATGGCACTTTCAGTATTCTCCTCCAACACCACAACTCAAAGGCATCAATTCTTCTATGATCTTCCTTATTC
>NW_006408814.1:2409954-2413148 GCF_000296735.1 Chrysochloris asiatica | reverse complement strand
GAATGTAAAATAGAAAATCTCTTACACGTAGGACGGGAAGATGATAATGCTACCAGGAATGCAGACAAATTATAGCCAATAGCTCTTGGGAGGAGCCAGAGAAAAGGGGTCGTCTTTGTGACCCCTGGCTGATACGTCAACTGAAGGGGTTTGGAACCTAAACAGCAACTGAAAGATCATAAAGCCATAGCTCAAACATGCATCTTTATCTCCAATGGGAGTTAAAATCAAGGGATCTTTCTTTTCCTGAGGTGGAGAATTCAGGACAGGAAGTGTCAGCATCACCAGTGACTTTCAAGTTCTCCAAGTGTATTCCACCATGCTTCTGGGTGCAAATGCAAGTGCCCTCAGTGAACAGCTATGTGGGCCTGACCTCAGTGAGCTTCAGTTTCCTCCTTTATAAAGAAGGAAGCTCTTAATTTACTCAGCAGGGACGATGAAGCATGTTTGTTATTGACCGCTATTACAGTGGTCCTTTAAGTCATGGTGACCCCACAGACAACGGGACAAAACATTGCCCTGTTCTGTGCTTTTCAAACTGGACCACTGGACTCCATAGGATTTAAGGGGCTGTTTCTAGAAGTAGATCACCAGGCCTTTCTTCCTGGTCCCTCTTAGTTTGGAAGCCCTGCTGGAACCTGTCCAGCATCCTAGTAACATGCAAGCCTCCACTGACAGATGTGATGTGGCTATGCATGAGGTAAACAGGCTGGGCACCAAACGTGGGTTTCCACTGCCCTCACTGTATACACAGGGGCTCAAACCAAGGAAGGTGGTTACTGTTACCCCATGTTACAAGGCTGGGTGATGATGAACCCCAATATATACAGGCCCTCCTCTTTGGCAGTGACTTTCCTACTTGTCTCTCCAAGAACCACAGCTGCATGGTGGTCCTAAGCCTCACTGCAAAGCCCCAGTGCTGCTCCGCCAGTGAGAGCAATTCTTCTGTTTAGAGGCTTCTGCTCGAGGGTGGCTGTGATCTCCACAGGTCAAGAGGAAATGACCTGGGGAAGTCACAGGTAAAGTGGGCAGACGCCTAGATGCGTGAGTCTGCAGGTTCTCTCTGTCTCCGTTTACTCTTCTGTGGGAGACCAGCTGCTGTGGAGTGAACTCTGACTCATGGTGACCCCCATGTGTGTCCAAGTAGAACTGAGCTCCATAGGTGTGTTCATGCCTGATTTGGAGGAAGGAGATCACCAGGTCTTTCCTCCAAGGCACTTCTGGGTAGACTCAAACCACCAATCTTTGGGTTAGCAGTAGTCAAGCGTGTTAACATTTGCACAATGCCAGCTGCAATCTTAGGCGATCTTCAGTGAGCCAACAGACCTCTTCCAGTCTTGAGCTGTGCCCAGTGGCTCTCTCAGCACACTGGCTGACCCTTGCTGGGAATCCTCATGTAATGCCCCACACATCGCCCCAGAAGTAATCTAAGGAATAAGTACCTCTGCTTAGGGAACACTTGGAAAAGCGTTGTCATGCCTTGTCATTTATTAACCTCTGTTTTTGTTTTTTCTTTCCTTCCGAGTTCTTGAAGAAGTTATAAAAGTCATTTGCTTAGGTTCTCTAAAGGCCAAAGTCATTAACAAGAAAAAAAAAAAAAAAAAGCTATTGAAGGGGTCTTTTCAAAGAGATAGGAACTTTGTAACTGATAGAATGATGGTGGCATCAAGAAACGGTCAAACACAAGCTTTCCAAAACTTCTAAAAGGTTCTTTGGACAGGAAAACACTCAAACACGTTATTATTTCTATCTTGCCATAACAGCAAGAAAATAGTTTCCTACATCATGACATCCTTAAAGAAACGTTCTCTTTATTGGAATACAAGCTTCGGTTTCATTCCTGTATGTGAACAAGCTTTCCCTGTTGAATCGTTTGTATCTTTAAACTGTCCTCACTAGTTCTTATTTTGAAAGCAGATTCTTGGAGACTGTATTATTCAAAAAGTCAAGATTCCTATAAGTCAACCAAAAGACACTGTTTATAGACCCTGCCGTACAACACATTTAAGATTGTTAGCTTTCTCTCGAAGAAGGCTAATGATTTCAACTTAGGATTCCATTCCTCTTTTTGAATCTGAAAACCTGCTTTGTACGAAAAGCATATGAAACTTTCTTTTGAAAGAGATAGGAACTTTGTAACTGATAGAATTATGGTGACAACAAGAAACCGACAAACACAAGCTTTCCAAAACTTCTTAAAGGTTCTTTGGGCAGAAAAAACACTCTAACACGTTAGTATTTCTATCTTGCCATTACAGCAATACAGAAGTTTACTAAATCATGATATCCTTAATGGAATGTTCTCATTAGTGTAATACAAGCTTAGGTATCATTGCTGTATATGAAAAAGCTTTCCCTGTTGAATTCTTTGTATCTTTAAACTGTCCTTACTAGTTATTAATTTGAAAGCAGATTCTAGGAGACTATTATTAAAAGAGTCAAGATTCCTATAAATCAATCAAAAGACATTGTTTATAGAATCCTGCCGTCCAGCACATTTAGGATTGTTAGCCTTCTGTCTAAGAAGGCTACTGATTTCAATTTAGGATTCAGAACATTTTTGTGAAACTTAAAACCTTCATGTTACGAAAAGCGTATGAAGGCATCTTTTGAAAGAGATAGGAACTTTGTAACTTATAGAATGATGGTGGCATCAAGAAACGGGCAAACACAAGCTTTCCAAAACTTCTAAAAGGTTCTTTGGACAGAAAAACACTCAAACACGTTATTTCTATCTTGCCATTACAGCAAGAAAATAGTTTCATACAACATGACATCCTTAAAGAAACGTTCTCATTAGTGTAATACAAACTTACGTTTCATTCTTGTATATGAAAAAGCTTTCCCTGTTGAATAGTTTTTATCTTTAAACTATCCTTACTAGTTATTACTTTGAAAGCAGATTCTAGGAGCCTGTATTATTCAGAGTCAAGATTCCTATATGTCACCCAAAATACATTGTTTATAGATTTATGCCGTACAGCACATCTAGGATTGTTAGCATTTTGTCTAAGAAGGCTAATGATTTTACCTTAAGATTCAATTCCTTTTTGGGAAACTGAAAACCCGCTTGGTACGAAAAGCGTCTTTTCAAAGAGATAAGAACTTTGTAAATGATAGAATGATGGTGAGTTTAAGAAATGGATTGGAATGGGGGGGTATCATGTTAGGATGAGGGAACGTCTCTTTATTAC
>NW_006408814.1:2401451-2408444 GCF_000296735.1 Chrysochloris asiatica | reverse complement strand
AATGTGAAGCTGATGATGTGCCCTGTAAACTTTCACTCAATGCAAAATAAAAACATTTAATTTAAAAAAAAGAAATGGGCAAACACAAGATTTCCAAAACTTCTAAAAGTTTCTTTGGGCAGGAGAACACTCTAACACGTTACTATTTCTATCTTGCCATTACAGCAAGAAAATGGTTTCCTAAATCATGACATCCGTAAAGAAAGGTTCTCATAAATGTAATACAAGCTGAGGTTTCATTCCTGTATGCGAAAAATCATTCCCTGTTGAATCGTTTGTATCTTTAAACTGTCCTTACAAGTTATTATTTTGAAAGCAGATTCATGGAGACTGTATTATTCAAAGAGTCAAGATTCCTACAAGTCAACCAAAATACATTGTTTATAGATCCCTGCCGTACAGCACATTAAGGATTATTAGCATTCTACCTATGAAGGTTAATGATTTCAACTTAGGATTCAATTCCTTTTTGTGAAACTGAAAACCCGCTTGGTATGAGAAACGTAAGAAGGCGTCTGTGGAAAGAGATGGGAACTTTGGAACTGCTGGAATCATGGTGACATCAAGAAACGGGCAAACACCAGCTTTCCAAAACTTTTAAAAGGTTCTTTGGGCAACAAAACACTCAAACACGTTATTACTTCTATCTTGCCATTACAGCAACCAAATAGTTTCCTAAATCATGACATCATTAAATAAACGTTCTCAATAGTGTAATAGAAGTTTTGGGTTCATTCCTGTATGTGAAAAAGCTTTCCCTGTTGAATCGTGTGTATCTTTAAACTGTCCTTACTAGTTATTACTTTGAAAGCAAATTCTAGGAGACTGTATTATTCAAAGAGTCAAGATTCCTATTAGTCAACCACAAGACATTGTTTATAGATTCCTAACATAAGGGTTGTTAGCCTTCTCTCTAAGAAGGCTATCGATTGCAATTTAGGATCCAATTCCTTTTTGTGAAACTGAAAACCCGCTTGGTACGAAAAGCATATGAAGGAGTCTTTTGAAAGAGATAGGAACTTTGTAACTGATAGAATGATGGTGACATCAAGAAACAGTAAAATGCAAGCTTTCTAAATCTTCTAAAAGGTTCTTTGGACAGGAAAACACTCCAATACGTTATTATTTCTATCTTGCCATTACAGCAAGAAAATAGTGTCCTAAATCATGACATCCTTAAAGGAAGGTTCTCATTAGTGTAATACAAGCTTAGGTTTTATTCCTGTCTGATAAAAAGCATTCTCTGTTGAATAGTTTGTATCTTTAAACTGTGCATACTAGTTAGTAACTTGAAAGCAGTTTCTAGGAGACTGTATTATTCAAGGAGTCAAGATTCCTATAAGTCAACCAAAAGACACTGTTTATAGATTCCTGCCATACAACATATTTAGGATTGTTACCCTTCTCACGAAGAAGGCTACTGATTTCAATTTATGATTCAATTCATTTTATGAAACTGAATACTGGTTTGGTACGAAATGCGTATGAAGGGGTCTTTTGAAAGAGAAATGAACTTTATAACCGATAGAATGATGGTGACATTAAGAAAGGGGCAAACACAAGCTTTCCAAAACTTCTATAAGGTTCTTTGGGCAGGAAAACACTCTAACACATTAGTATTTCTTTCTTGCAATTACAGCAAGAAAATAGTTTCCTAAATCATTACATCCATAACGAAACGTTCTCATTAGTGTAATACAAGCTTAAGTTTCATTCCTGTGTGTGAAAAATCTTTCCCTGTTGAATTGTTTGTATCTTTAAACTGTCCTTACAAGTTATTACTTTGAAAGCAGATTCTTGGAGACTGTATTATTCAAAGAGTCAAGATTCCTATAAGACAACCAAAAAACATTGTTTATAGATTTCTGTCGAACAGCACATTTAGGATTGTTAGCATTACCTCTAAGAAGGCTAAAGATTTCAATTTAGGATTCAATTCCTTTTTGTGAAACTGAAAACCCGCTTGGTACAAAAAGCCTATGAAGGGGTTATTTGGAAGAGATAAGAACTTTCTAACGGATAGAATGATGGTAACATCAAGAAACGGGGAAACACAAGCTTTCCAAGTCTTCTAAAAGGTGCTTTGGACAGGAATACACTCTAACAAGTTATTATTTCAATCTTGCCATTACAGAGAGAAAATAGTTTCCTAAATCATGACATCTTTAAAGAAACGTTGTCATTAGTGTAATACAAGCTTAGGTTTCACTCCTGTATGTGATAAAGCTTTCCCTGTTGAATCATTTGACATCTTTAAACTGTCCTTACTAGTTATTACTTAGAAAGCAGATTCTAGGAGATTGTATTATTCAAAGAGTCAAGATTCTTACAAGTCAACCAAAAGACATTGTTTATAGATTTCTGCCAAACAGCATATTTAGGACTTCTCTGTAAGAAGGCTACTGATTACAACTTAGGATTCAATTTCTTTTAGGGAACTGACAACCCGCTTGGAACAAAAAGCATATGAACGGTTCTTTTGAAGGAGGTAGGAATGGTGTAACTGATAGACTGATGGTGGCATCAAGAAAAGGGAAAACACAAGCTTTCCAAAACTTATGAAAGGTTCTTTGGGCAGCAAAACACTCTAACACGTTATTATTTCTATCTAGCCATAACAACAAGAAAATAGTTTCCTAAATCATGACATCCTTAAAGAAACGTTCTCATTAGTGTAATACAATCTTGGTTTTCATTCCTGTATGTGAAAAACCTTTCCCTGTTGAATCGTTTGTATCTTTAAACTGTCCTTACTAGCTATTACTTTGAAAGCAGATTCTAGGAGACTGTATTATTCAAAGAGTCAAGATTCCTATAAGTCAACCAAAAGACATTGTTTATAGATTCCTGCCATACAGCACATTTAGGATAGTTACCAATCTGACTAAGAAAGCTACTGATTTCAATTTACGATTCAATTCCTTTTTGTGAAACTGAAAACCTGCCTGGTACGAAATGCCTATGAAGAGGTCTTTTGAAAGAGACAGGAACTTTGTAACTGATAGAATGATGGTGACATTAAGAAACGGGCAAACACAAGCTTTACAAAGCTTCTAAATGGTTCTTTGGGCAGGAAAACACTATATCACGTTAGTATTTTTATCTTGCAATTACAGCAAGAATATAGTTTCCTAAATCATGACATCCATAAAGAAACGTTCTCATTAGTGTAATACAAGCTTAGGTTTCATTCCTGTGTGTGAAAAGGCTTTCCCTGTGGAATCGGTTGTATCTTTAAACTGTCCTTACTAGTCATTACTTTGAACCCAGATTCTAGGAGACTGTATTATTCAAACTGTCAAGATTCCTATAAGTCAACCAAAAGACATTGTATATAGATTCCTGCCGTACAACACATTTAGGATTATTACCCTTCTGTCTAAGAAGGCTACTGATTTCAACTTAAGATTCAATTCCTTTTTGGGAAACTGAAAACCCGCTTGGTACGAAAAGCATATGAAGGGGTATTTTGAAAGAGATACGAAGTTTGTAACTGATAGAATGTTGGTGACATCAAGAAACGGGCCAACACAAGCTTTCGAAAACTTCTAAAAGGTTGTTTGGGCAGGAACACACTCTAACACGTTAGTATTTCTGTCTTACCATTACAGCAAGGCAGTAGTTTCCTAAATCATGGCATCCTTAATGAAACGTTCTCATTAGTGTAGTACAGGCTTAGGTGTCATTCCTATATGTGAATTAGCTTTCCCTGTGAATTGTGTGTATCTTTAAACTGTCCTTACCAGTCATTACTTTGAAAGCAGATTCTAGGAGACTATAATATTCAAAGATTTAAGATTCCTATAAATCAACCAAAACACATTGTTTATAGATTCCTGCTGAACAGCACATTTAGGATTGTTAGCCTTCAGTCTAAGAAGGCTAATAATTTCAATTTAGTATTCAATTACTTTTTGTGAAACTGAAAACTCGCTGGACCGAAAAGCATATTAAGGGGTCTTTTGAATGAGATAGGAAGTTTGCCATTGATAGAATGATGGTGACATCAAGAAACAGGCAAACACAAGCTTTCCAAAACTTCTAAAAGTTATTTGGGCAGGAAAAGACTCTAACACGTTAATATTTCTATCTTGCCATTACAGCAATACAATAGCTTCCTAAATCATGACATCTTTAAAGAAACGTTGTCAATAGTGTAATACAAGCTTAGGTTTCATTACTGTATGAGAAAAAGCTTTCCCTGTTGAATAGTTTGTATCTTTAAACTGTCCTTAATATTTATTACTTTGAAAGCAGCTTGTATTCCTTTTTGTGAAAGTGAAAACCACTAGTAGTCTAAGAAGGCTACTGATTTCAATTTAGAATTCAATTCCTTTTTGTGAAACTGAAGTCCTGTTTGTTACAAAAAGTGCATGAAGGGGATAGGAAGTTTGTAACTGATAGAATGATGGTGACATCGAAAAACGGGCAAACACAATCTTTCAGAATATTCTAATTACTAATTACATTAGTAATTCTATCTTGCCACTACAGCAATAAAATAGTTTCCTAAATCATGACATCCTTAAAGAAATGTTCTCATTATTGTAATACAAGCTTAGGTTTCATTACTGTATGTGAAAAAGTTCTCCCTTTTGAATCGTTGATATTTTTCAAGTGTCCTTACTAGTCATTACTTTGAAAGCAGATTCTAGCAGACTGTATGTTTTAAAAAGTCAAGATTCCTATAAGTCAACCAAAAGACATTGTTTACAGATTCCTGCTGTATAGCACATTTAGGATTGTTAGCCTTCTCTCTAAGAAGGCTACCAATTTCAATTTAGGATTCAATTCCTTCTTGTGAAACTGAAAACCCACTTGGTACGAAAAGCTTATGAAGGAGTCATTTGAAAGCGATAGGAAGTTTGTAACTGATAGAATGACAGTGACATCAAGAAACAGGCAAACACGAGCTTTGAAAACCTTCTAAAAGGTTCTTTGTGCAGGAAAACTCTCTAACACATAACTGTTTTGTATCTTGCCAGTACAGCAAGATTATTGTTTACTAAATCATGATATCCTTACACAAATGTTCTCATTACTGTAATACAAGCTTAGGTTTCATTCCTGTATGTGAAAAAGCTTTCCCTGTTAAATAGTTTGTATCTCTCAACTATCCTTACTAGTCATTACTTTGAAAGCATATTCTAGCAGACTGTATTATTCAAACAGTCAAGATTCTTATAAGTCAACCAAAAGACATTGTTTACAGATTCCTGCTGTACAGCACATTTAGGATTGTTAGCCTTCTCTCTAAGAAGGCTACTGATTCCAATTCAGAATTCAATTCCTTTTTGTGAAACTGAAGTCCTGCTTGTTACAAAAAGCTCATGAAGGGGATTTTTTGAAAGAGATAGAAAGTTTGTTGCTTATAGAATGGTGGTGACATCAAAAAACGTGCAATCACAAGCTTACCAAACTTCTAAAAGGTTCTTTGGGCAGGAAAAAACTCTAACACGCTATTATTTCATTTGTATCTTTAAACTGTCCTCACTCGTTATTATGTTGATAGCAGATTCTAGGAGACTGTATTATTCAGAGTCAAGATTCCTATAAGCCATCCAAAAGACATTGTTTATAGATTCCTGCCATACAGCACTTTTAGGATTGTTAGCATTTTGTCTAAGAAGTCTAATGATTTCACCTTAGGATTCAATTCCTTTTTGGGAAACTGAAAACCCGCTTGGTATGAAAAGCATATGAAGGGTTCTTTTGAAAGAGATAGGAACTTTGTAACTGATAGAATGATGGTGACATCAAGAAACGGGCAAAAACAAGCTTTCCAAAACTTCTAAAAGGTTCTTTAGGCAGGAAAACGTTATTATTTCTATCTTGCGATTACAGCAAGAAAATACTTTCCTAAACCATGACCTCATTAAAGAAACGTTCTCATTAATGTAATACAGGCTTAAGTTTCATTACTGTATGTGAAAAAGCTTGCCCTGTTGAATCGTTTTTATCTTTAAACTGTCCTTACTATTTATTACTTTGAAAGCATATTCTAGGAGACTATATTATTCAAAAAGTCAAGAATCCTATTAAGTCAACCAAAAGACATTGTTTATAGATTCCTACCGTACAGCACATTTAGCATTGTTAGCCTTCTCTCAAAGAAGGCTAATGATTTCAATTAAGTATTCAATTCCTTTTTTGTGAAACTGAATCCCACATGGTACGAAAAGCATATGAAGGGGTCTTTTGAAAGAGATAGGAACTTTGTAACTGATAGAATGATGGGGATACCAAGAAACAGGCAAACACAAGATTTCCAAAACTTCTAAAAGATTCTTGGGACAGGAAAACACTCTAACACGTTAGTATTTCTATCTTGCCATTACAGCAAGAAAATGTTTTCCTAAATCATGACATCCTTAAAGAAAGGTTCTCAGAAATGTAATACAAGCTGAGGTTTCATTCCTGTATGTGAAAAAACATTCCCTGTTGAATCGTTTGTATCTTTAAACTGTCCTTACTATTTATTACTTTGAAAGCAGATTCTTGGAGACTGTATTATTCAGAGTCAAGATTCCTAAAAGTCAACCAAAAGATAGTTTATAGATTCCTGCCATATAGCATATTTAGGATTGTTAGCCTTCTGTCTAAGACGGCTACTGATTTCAACTTAGGAGTCAATTTCTTTTTGGGAAACTGAAAACCCGCTTGGTACGAAAAGCGAATGAAGGGTAATTTTGAAAGAGATAAGAACGTTTTAACTGATAGAATGATGGTGACATTAAGAAACAGGAAAACACAAACTTTCCAAAACTTCTCTCAAAGGAAGCTACTTATTTCAATTTAGGATTCAATTCCTTTTTGTGAAATTGAAATCCCTCTTGGTACGACAATCCTGTAAAGGGGTCATTTGAAAGTGATAGGATCCCCTGTTAAAGTTTTCAGAAGCTAGGCAAAGCATTGCGGTGCCTGGCCCTCAAACGTGCCATGTGCCTTTGCTCTCAGGTCAAGAATCACTGAGCAAACAGGAATTGTTACCTT
>NW_006408814.1:2393768-2400333 GCF_000296735.1 Chrysochloris asiatica | reverse complement strand
TTCACCCTGTAGTACTCAGTCAATGAGGAACTTGGGGAGGGGCTTTTCAGCTAGGAGGTAACACTTGTAAAATGTCTGTGCAGTGCATCTGCTCATCTTGTCTTTGGAGTTTGGAGCCTGATTTTGCAAAATCAAATAATAAAGCCTCACTCTCACTAAAAAAAAAAAAAAGTGATAGGAAGTTTGTAACTGACAGAATGTGGTGACATCAAGAAACGGGCAAAAACGAGCTTTCAAAAGCTTCTAAAAGTTCACTGGGCAAGAAAGCACTGTAACACATAAATGTTTTCTATCTTGCCAGTACAGCAAGATAATTGCTTCCTAATACATAACATCCTTAAAGAAACGTTCTCATTAGTGTAATACAAGCTTAGGTTTCATTCCTGTATGTGAATAAGCTTTCCCTGTTGAATCGTTTGTATCTTTAAACTGTCCTTACTAGTCATTACTTGGAAAGCAGATTCTATCAGACAGTATTATTCAAACGGTCAGGATTCCTATAAGTCAACCAAAAGACATTGTTTACAGATTCCTCCCATACAGCACATTTGGGATTGTTAACCTTCTCTCAAAAAAAGGTTACTGATTTCAATTTAGGATTCATTTCCTTTTTGTGAAATTGAAATCCTGCTTGGTAGGAAAAGCATATGAAGGGGTCTGTTGAAAGAGATAGGAAGTTTGTAAGTGAATGAATGATGGTGACACCAAAGAAACAGGCAAACAGGAGATTTCCAAAGCTACTAAAAGGTAGCCTTTGGGCAGGAAACACTCTAACACATTAGTATTTCTATCTTGCAATTACAGCAAGAAAATAGTTATCTAAATCATGACATCCATAAACAAACGTTCTCATTAGTGTAATACAAGCTTAGGTTTCATTCCTGTATGTGAAAAAGCTTTCTCTGTTAAATCGTGGGTTTCTTTAAACAGTCCATACTAGTTATTTCTTTGAAAGCAGATTCTTGGAGACTTTTTTATTCATAGACTCAAGATTGCTGTAAGTCAACCAAAAGACATTGTTTATAGATTCCTGCCATACAGCACATTTAGGATCGTTAGACTTCTGTCTAAGAAGGCTACTGATTTCAATGTACGATTCAATTCCTTTTTGGGAAACTGAAATCCCGCTTGGTACAAAAAGTGTGTGAAAGGGTGTTTTGAAAGAGATAGGAAGTTTGTAACTGATAGAATGATGGTGACATCAGAAAACGGTAAAACACAAGCTTTCCAAAACTTCTAAAAGGTTCTTTGAGAAGGAAAACACTCTAACAAGTTATTATTTCTATGTTAACATTAGAGCAAGAAAATAGTTTCCTAAATCATGGCATCCTTAAAGAAACTTTCTCATTAGTGTAATACAAGCTTGGGTGTCATTCCTATATGTGAATTCGCTTTCCCTGTTGAATTGTTTTTATCTTTCAACTGTTCTTACTAGTCATTATTTGAAAGCAGATTCTCAGAGACTGTATTATTCAGAGTCAAGATTCCTATAATCAACCAAGAAACATTGTTTATAGATTCCTGCCATACAGCACTTTTAGGATTGTTAGCCTTTTGTCCAAAGAAGGCTACTGATTTCAACTTATGATTCGATTCCTTTTTGGGAAACTGAAAACCCGCTTGGTACAAAAAGCATATGAAGGGGTCTTTTGAAATAGATAGGAACTTTGTAACTGATAGAATCATGGTGACATCAGGAAACGGGCAAACACAAGCTTTCCAAATCTTCTAAAAGGTTGTTTGGACAGGAAAACACTCCAACAAGTTATTATTTCTATCTTGCCATTACAGAGAGAAAATAGTTTCCTAAATCATGACATCCTTAAAGAAACGTTGTCATTAGTGTATTACAAGCTTAGGTGTCATTCTTATATGTGAATTAGCTTTCCCTGTTGAATCGTTTGTATCTTTCAACTGTCCTTAATAGTAATTACTTTAAAAGCAGATTCTAGGAGCCTGTATTTTTCAAACAGACAAGATTCCTATATTTCAACCCAAAGACATAGTTTACAGATTCCTGCCATACAGCACATTTAGAATTGTTAGACTTCTCTCTAAGAAGGCTACTGATTTCAATTTAAGGTTGAATTCGTTTTTGTGAAATTGAAATTTCCTTGGTACGAAAAATTTATGAAAATGTCTTGTGAATGTCATCGGGTTTGTATCTCATAGATTAATGGTGACATCAAGAAACGTGTAAACACGAGCTTTCCAAAACTTCAAAAACATTCTTTGGGCAGGAAAACATTCTAACATGTTAGTGTTTTCTATCCTGCCAGTACAGCAAGAAAATAGTTTCCTAAATCATGACATCCTTAAAGAATCGTTCTCATTAGTGTAATACAAGCTTAGGTTTCATTGGTGTATGTGAAAAAGCTTTCCCATTTGAATCGTTTGTATC
This sequence comes from Chrysochloris asiatica, assembly GCF_000296735.1. Taxonomy (NCBI): domain Eukaryota; kingdom Metazoa; phylum Chordata; class Mammalia; order Afrosoricida; family Chrysochloridae; genus Chrysochloris; species Chrysochloris asiatica. The sequence continues at coordinate 2,397,932 of NW_006408814.1, read as the reverse complement.
TTTCAACCGTCCTTACTAGTCATTACTTGAAAGCATATTCTAGGAGACTGTATTTTTCAAACAGACAAGATTCCTATAAGTCAACCAAAGACATTGTTTACAGATTCCTGACTTACAGCACACTTAGGATTGTAAGCCTTCTATCTAAGAAGGCTACTCACTTCAATTTTGTATTCAATTCCTTTTTGTGAAAATGAAATCCCGCTTGGTGCAAAAAGCATATGAATAAGTCTTTTGAAAGAGAAAGGAAGTTTGTGTCTGATATAATGATGTTGACATCAAGAAACCCACAAATGGGAGCTTTCAAAAACTTCTAAAAGCTTCTTTGGGCAGGATAACACTCCAACACGTTAGTATTTTCTATCTTGCCAGTACAGCAAGAAAATTGTTTCCTAAATCAGGACATCCTTAAGGAAAGGTTATCATTGTTCAATACAAGCGTAGGTTTCATTCTTATATGTGAATACACTTTCCCTGTAGAATCGTTTTTATCTTTCAACTGTCCTTTCTAGTCATTACTTTGAAAGCAGATTCTAGGAGACTGTATTTCTCAAAAAGTGAAGATTCCTGTAAGTCAACCAAAAGACATTGTTTACAAATTTCTGCCATACAGCACATTTAAGATTGTTAGACTTCTCTCTTAGAAGGCTACTGATTTCAATTTAGGATTGGATTCCTTTTTGTGAAATTGAAATTTCCTTGGTATGAAAAAAGTATGAAGATTTTTTGTGAAAGTGATAGGAAGTTTGTAACTCATAGAATGATGGTGACATCAAGAAACGGGCAAACGCGAGCTTTCCAAAACTTCTAAAACGTTCTTTAGCTGTTGGTGTGGAAGGCCGTTGGTGTTCTGCTGCTCCACGTGCTGTGCTTTCTGTAAGGTACCATATGAGGGAACCTTGGTGAGGGTATCCTCTCCCAGGCTGAATATGCTCATCCCCACTTCGAAGCTGTGTGGAGCTTGCCTGGGAGGATGGTGTCCCAGTCCCTGCAAACACCTGGGATGGGAGCACCCGGAGGATTCTCCACGCTACCACCCGCTGCTGAAACCCTCCCTGCTGTCCCTGCGTCCATTTGCGCTCTCCTCTGGGGTCAATGTCTATGCATTCCTTCCAAAGTATGGGAAGGGTTGGAGCAGCATCAGCAGCTTCACCGTGCCCTCCTGTGACTCCAGGCCAGTAATGCGCACCATGGCGCTCGAGGTTCGGAAACGTGGATGGGTTTGGGTGGGTGATGCTGTTCTCCCAATAGGGTCTGGCACGGGACACACTGAGTGGCATGGTAGGTTTGTACTATCCCCGCTGGTGGGGTCTGTAGATCTGGCTGTGGAAGGGTCCCAAAGACCCCCACATCCGAGAGTTGAGGCTCCAACAGAGATCACTCTGGATCTATTTGGTGTTTTGGCACTCTGTGGTACTTTCAATATTCTCCTCCAACACCACAAATCACATGCATCAATTCTTTTATGGTCTTCTTTATTCACTATCCAACTGTCACATGCATGTGAGGTTATTGAAAATACCATGGCTTGGATCAGGCACACCTTAGTTCCCAAACTGACATCGTTGCTCTTCAACACTTAAAAAAGGTCTTGTCCAATAGATTTGCCCAGTGCAATACATCACTTAATTTCTTGACTGCTGTTTCCATGAGTGTTGATGGTTGAACCAAGCAAAATGAAGTGTTTAACTCCCATGTTTTCTCCATTTATATTGCTGTTGTTTATTGGTCCAGTTGTGAGGCTGTTTGGTTTCATTACATTGAGGTGCAACCCATACTGAAAGCTTTGGTTTTTGACGTTCATCAATAAGTATTTCAAGTCCTCTTTACTTTCAGCAAGCAAGGTTGTATCATCTGCATATTGCAGCTTGTTAAGGAATCTTCTTCCAATCCTGAAGCCATGTTTTCCTTCATATAATTCGTCTTCTTAGATTATTTGCTGAGTATACAGATTGAGTAAATATGGCAAAAGAATACACCCTGGTACATACCTTTCCTAATTTTAAACTATTCGGTGTTCCTTTGCTCAGTTTGAACAACTGCCTCTTGTCTATGTACAGGTTCCTCATGAGCACAATTGCAAGGTCAGTGGTTCAAGCTTACCAGCTGCTCCTTGGAAACCCAATACAGGATCATTATGGGTCGGCATCGACTATGGCACTTAGCAACAACAACAATATATAATGAAAATAAAATGCTGAGTGTTCTGCATAGTTATTTTTTCTTCAATGGATGTATTTTTGTAAACAAGCACATATATATTTAAATTTGAAATATTTAAGTTAAAATTTGCTGTTGTTTTGTTAAGTACTGTCAAGTTGGTTCTGACTCACAGCAACCATGTATGGGGCTTTCGAGGAACAGTTGTTCACTTTGAACCAACAGTTCAAACTGACCCTGTCATCCAGTGCTAATCTGACAGCAGCACACCAGGACTCCTAAGTTAAAAGTAGAAGAGTACTTTTTTCTCTAAGTTTATTTACTTATAGTAAAATTTTAAAATATTAATTTTGCAGCTAACAGAATGTCATAGAATTTCAGAACTGAAAACATTTACATTTATGGCTTCCAGTCCTCGTTGTATGAAGGTGGAGTCAAAAATTATCTGCACTCTGGCTGTAGAATTTATTTACATCAACATTTAGAAAAGACAAATACTTCATTTTTATAATACTCTCTTTGCTTTTTAATATACTTTGTCCATTTGTCAATAAGATTTTGTATTCCCTTATTTAAAAATGTTTTAGGTTTGAGCTGAGAGCCACAAATGTACCACTGTCTTCACTTTATCAGAAGTGAATTGTGTTCTTGAAGGACTGCTTTCAGCAGATCAAACAAGTGAAAGTCTGATTGAGCAAGATCAGAACTGTAGGGAGGATGCTTGCAACCCCACAAAATGAAATTTTTTGCAGAGTGTCAACAGTGTGGGCAGAGGTATGCAGATATGCATTGTTATGCAAGATCACAACATCCTTGGATAGCAGTCATCTACTTTTAATCCAAAGTTTAGTCTTCAGCTCTTCAGTGAGAATCTCACTGTAATGAGCACTGTTGAATGTTGAAAATTTTTCCTGATAGTGTTCCAATATTGGCCCTTGTGAATCCCAGAAAACGGCATGCATCAATTTTCCAGCTGATGGTTGACTTTAGAACTTTTTCTTCGTTGACGATTTAGGATATTTCTATTCTGTACCGTGCCATTTACTCACCATGTCTCATCACTAGTAATGATTTTTTTAAAGGTACATATACCTTCCTAGGAGTCCAAATTTTGTTTGCATATGTCCAAACGCTTCTGTTTATGCTCTTCCATGAGTTGTGGTGGTATCCATCTTGTAGAAACTTTTCAAAACCGAAGTGTGTCATGGATTATTTCATAGACAGAGCCTTGGCTAATTTGCAAACTGATTTGTCACATAATCCACTCTCAGTTATCTATCCAACAAAACCCTTTTGTATGCATGCTCAGTGTTGTTATCAGCCGCAGATATGGAATGCAGATAATATTTTACTCACCCTCATACACTTTAGAAACCAGGAGCCAGAAGTTTTGCTGTTCATTATGCATGATATGAGAAATAAAGATATGCTTTCCTACTTAGTCTTTTAACGACTTTTCCATTTTGAAAGAATTATACTACCATTGCCAAGAAATATTCTCCCCTTCTTTATGGAAGAAAGCATTCTGTTTAAGAAGCTAAATGGATTTCCAAAGTTATTCAAATCCCAACCTGCTTCCTGCCAACCAATAAGCCTACACACTTTAGAGATGAAACTTTGGTGATGGGAGGTCAGTTGGCCTGGGTTTAAGTCCTAGCTCCTCCACCAAATTACACTGGCTGTATAACTTTGCTCAATTTATTCAACTGAAATTGAAACAAGGACAAGAATATAGCAAACCCATCCACTGAAGTAAGGGCTGCAGTTCTGCTTTCCCCACCACTGAAAACCCTGTGAAACAGTTCTATTTTGCACACACAGAGGCACCCTAAGTCAGAATTCAAATGATGGCAATGAACAACAACAACAGTATTCATAGGATTTTTATATAAAAATAAATGAAGTAGGAGAACAAACAAGATGGCGGATCGGGTGGACGTATAGCAGAGAGCTCCGCCAACAACAACACGGAATACCCGAACAAGCAGGCTCAGGGGCTGGTCC
>NW_006408814.1:2383463-2389763 GCF_000296735.1 Chrysochloris asiatica | reverse complement strand
ACAATTTGATGAACTTGACCTACACCTATGGATGCAGTAGCTCAAAAGAGGGAACACATCTTTACAACAAGCATCATTCCCACTCCCTCCATACACAGAGTAGACAGGGGTGGGAAATTTGGACACTGGCTACTCAAAATGGGGGAGAGGGGGCGGGATACAAAGGCAAGAAGTGACTGGCTTACAAGATTTCAAGTGGGAGCCTAGATCCAGAGGGCGCAGAGGAAGATAAAATCTCCATTGAGTAGTATCCAATCTGTCTAGGTGGGGCTGATGAAAAGAAATGCGGTTAGGTCTCTTGTGATACGATAGTGAATAATTGTTATCAGGACTGCTTGTGAAAGTTGGAAACATAAAGGTTGATGTTTTGTAGCAATGAGGGGAATGATTAACTTTCCAGTCTAGGAGCAGAGGTCCCTAGAACCATCAAGGCAGAAGAGCGGAGAGGGGGACCCTACCCAGAGAAGCAGTGATGCCAGAGATAGAGGCAGAGATGATGACATGGAGAGATGGAGTGGATAGGAATATAGACCCAGAGAGGGAGAGGGGCTGTGTGCTGATGACCGGGGGACAGGCTTGCAGGGTATAATCTTTGGTTGGCTGATGATGCATGGAGGGGATTGTAACCATGGCAATGAAATGATATATGATAGGATGAATGTATAACTAATGTTCTCCCATGTAAGATATCACAAAATTCACAATGAAAATATTAAGAAGTGATTCTTCTCACTTCAGGAACACTGTAATGATGATACTTGCAGTGTAATGAATTATCTCATGTCTTTTCTAGGCATAGTCTGTAACTCCCACCAAGCAATGTTTTCTCCCTGTTGGATCTGGGTAAGAGAAAGTGGGAGATAGGATGACATGATTTAACTGTAGATATTAGTAGAGTTCATTGTAATTGTAAAAGCTTGAAACTCTAACATGGGTATAAAATGAGCCATCTCTGAAGCAAGAGGGGAGATCTTAGTGCCATCAAAGAAGAAGAGTTGAGTGGAGCCCGTCTTTTGAACCTCGAGATCCCTGTGCATTGAACTTTCTTGACCCAGGGACAGAAAGCTGTGACACTGGAGGAGTGGCAAAGGAGCAACAGCAACAGAACCAAGAACCAGAGCATGAAGACAAAGCAGTGGACTTCCCAGTCCATGGAGTGAGTAAAGTTGAGTAACTTTGGGCTAAGAACCTAGAGTAGAGTGTCTCTAGGTTCTTAAGTAGAGGAGCTAGGTTTGCTGACCCATGGAACTAGAGCCAAGTGCTTTCAGGCTGATGGAGTGGTCTGTCCTGTGTGCATTTATCAGTAGCTGAATGAAACAAGAGTGCCCTGAGCATTTTCTGATCTTGTATTGTAACCTGTTAACTTCCCTAAAAACCCCTCATTCTGAGTATGGTGCCTGAATTCTGTGTAGCCATCGCAGTGGATCTCCAAACCTTACTGAACAGTCGAGAAGGTTGAAGGAGTTCATGGTTGGTACCACACACATTTATTACAAGTGTCCTTCCATATGTTTGCAGCATCAAAATTTCCCTCTTTGTTGGATCATTCCCATCATTACACAAGTATATACAATTAAACAAAATAAAACATAAATAAATAAATGAAATGCCATATGTGAAAGCACCCCAACAAAGTTGATATGCAAAAAATGGCATCAACTCTTCTGATCTCACCATCCACTTCAACATACACTCCTGAATCCCATTCATGCATTTATCTTTCTGACTGTAAAGATAAAATATATTTTTTTCCAGTTTGTTTTATTTAACTTTAGAAGAAGTTCACAAAATTCCGTGTACATCATCAAAAAAAATATAGGTTCTATTTTGATGGCAGTTGTTGTTAAGTGCCATTGAATCAGTTCCCAGGAACAGCTAGTGTCCTTGAACCACTGACCTTGTGGTTAGCAATCCAGTGATTATCCTACAGCATCACACCACGAGGCATTAAATAGTTGTTAAGCAGAAAAGATGTAATTAGAATGTGCTTTTAATAGGATTAACTTTGAATGCAGTGTGAAGAACGGGCTAGACTGGAGGATGTCAGCGGCCCCTACTGAAGAAGTGGCAATGGAATTGAAATGGTAACAATTACTAATATAGAGTTGGATGGTGGTCAGCATTTAAGAAATGGTCTCAGGAAGTGGACACTTCCAAGGAGACAGAAACATTAGAAAGGAGAAATAATAGGCAGAAAATTGAATTTTCACAGAAGTTAAAAAGTAATTGTTTTAAGGAGGAAGTAAACAGCAGTATAAAATTCTAATGAATGTGTAAAGATAAGTCCTGAAATGTTTGCATCAGTGACCCCTGGAAAGTCTTTTCAGTATTTATGGCATATTCTGGACCAGTCTGTTTATTATTCTCAATTCTTTTCACACCAGATAATGAGGTCAAGAGCACAGTGTGTTCAGACCACCTACAGATGTAAGGAGAGTTACAATTCTTATTTAAAAGGCGACGCTGAATTGTTTCAGTGCTCAGTGCTGCTCCATTCAGGGTCTTTAGGGTAAGGTGACATTGAATTACTTCAGTGCTCAGTGCTGCTCCATTCAAGGTCTTTAGGGTCTACTTGCCCCTGTATCAGTGCTACTCCATTCAAGGCCTCTAGTATCTACACTGTCACCTGGAAGTCTATGTGCCTATTAAAATAGTACCATGATGTGAGTGAATAAAGGACAACAGCAGATACTAAATAAGGATTTAAAATATCTTTAATAATACTGTTAACAGCAAGATCACCAGTTCAAAACCACCTGGTGATTCTCAAAAACCCTATACAGGGTTGCTATGAATTGGAACTGACCTGAAGGCACTTAAAAAAAACAACAACAAATTAGTAGTACTGGTTGATGATCAGAAGGAACCCGGAAAGCATAGTGCATTATGTGGTGGACTGCTAATTGTAAGATCAACAAGTTCACCTAGTGTTCCACAGGAGAAAGGTGGACTTTCTGTTCCCGTAGGGATTTACAGCCTCAGAAACCCTATACAAGGTCACTATGAGTTGGAACTGATCCAGTGGCACACAGCCAGCCAGTGAGCCATTATTTGACAATGTTCTGCTGGTATTTACAGGTGGAAATGGAGTCCTGGCATCCTGGTGTGGTGCTGCGGGTTAATGCGATTGACTGCAAGGTCAGTGGTTCAAGTTCACCAGCTGCTCCTTGGAAACCTTATACAGGGTCATTATGAATTGGAACTGACTGGACAGCATTTAACAAGAGCATCAAGCAAAAGATGATATCACTAACTGTTAGGCAATGGTATGGTTTCATGGGTTCCCTGTGTTCCCCAAAAGGGGGTGACTTCAGCCACATGGAGTGAAGATGGCAGCAAGTATGAGGAACTCTTTTGTAATCTCACATGTACATCCTGATGGCACTCCTCTGGCTAAGGTCACCAGCTCAGTGTCCACCAGGCCGCCCAGCAGGCCCAGCAGATACAAGTCATTGAATGTTACCAAGAGACCCACCCTCCTAGAGCATGCCCTGGAGACCAAGATTCCAGACCTACCTGACATTTACTCTTAAGAATGCCTCAAATAACCAACTTGTGAAAACTCAGCCATTGAACAACAATGAAAGGAGGTGGAGTTCCTGCTAAATCTTCCCTAACCCAGTTTTTATTGTCCCTTCACAAAGCAGAAACTTTCTCCTCCCATCTGCCACCTCTCCTACTGTTCACTTCTGTGAAATCTCCAACTTAAGATTCCAGAATCTTTGAGTTGGAAGAGACCTCAAAGATCATCCAGTTCCTCATTTTGCAGATGTGGTCGTAGAGACTCAAAGAGCTTAAGTGGCTTGCTTGGGATGACAGTTATATTCAGTTAGACTCAATAACCCGGAAAGTCAGCATTGATGTGCTGAGTTTCTTCTCCAGTGAGAGTCGTGTGAAGTCTGGCCTTAGTGAACATAGCTGGAATGCAATCAATTTACAACCTGAATATAAGACTTCCTGCATTGAAGCAGAGAAAATATACATAGTGCACACAAGTTGTCAGAACAGCAGCTGTTACTCAGTGCAATGGTGCTAAAAATAGCAAGCTATATTTAATCATAAAAATATTTATTTCTGAAATGCCTCCCCACATTCCAATTTCATTCAAACATCCATAAAAATAATTAAATTCCTATTTTAAAAAATGTTTGAGTGCCATATTGTTTCAGGACAGCATCTTGAAACACACACTCAGCCAAACTGAGCACCTATTGAATATATTCTGTTAACTCCTAGGAATCCCTGGATGGCCAGATGTTATTGCTGTATGTCATCAAGTCAGCTCTGACTCATACAGACCCAATGTGACAGAGTAGAACTGTCCATAGGATTTTCCAAACTGTAATCTTTGAGGGACTAGTCTGTAAGGGCTTCCTCCCATAGAGTAGCCGGGTAGGTTTCAAATGCCAGCCTTTTGGTTAGCCCCCAAGTGCTTAACTGTTGCATCAACAGGGCTCCTTAAAAACAAACTTTGCTTCACTTGATAGGAGTAATTTACTCTTTTTACATAGTACAGGACAATTGGAATTCAGAATAAATTGATGAAGAAAATATCAGTTTACTTATTTTGGATATTTGTTTCAAAATACCAAAGCGGTATTCCACAATAATTCCAACAAGACAATAGTTTTATAGGCATTGTTGTTGCTTCTGCTAAGTGCCGTCAAGTTGGTTCCAACTCATAGCAACCCTGAAATAGAGTGACATAAATCCGTGTCATTCCAGCTCAGAATTTCTCAACCTGAACATGGCTAGAATCATTCTTTGATGTGAACTGGGAGAGGCTATCCTTAGAAGCATCCCCAGTCTCTCCTCTACTTGATGCCTGTACAATGGTCCAGTTATGACAACCAAAAAAGTCCACTACCTTGCCCAATGTCACCTGGGGGGGCAGGGTTGAGTCAAGATCAGCTCCAGTTGACCATCACTTCCCTAAGTCAAGGGAAATATAATTCTTAAAGAAGAGGCTGATTGAGTAGCCTAGGTCCACAGATATTATTAGGAATCCAGTAGAGAGAAGAAACATTGATAAATCTTGATGATGACTAGGGTTAGTCAGAGACCCTATCCATAGATAGACATCATCAGGCATATGGCTACAGGATTTGGCCCCTGCTTGTCCTTTCAAACTCAGTGTTTTACCTCTTCTGGTTTCACTCTCTTGCCACACTTACCAGCTCTTAGTTCCTCCAACAGACCAAGCTGGTGTCCTTTGAACATTCTTGGACACTCTTCCTCTTCCTCTCGTCCTTAACTCCTACTGACCTTCAATCTCATCTTAAGTGCCACTGCCCCAAAAGAGCCATCCCTGATTCCCCAACCTAACATACTAATATTCCCCAACATTAGTATTGTTGTTGTTAAGTGCCATCAAGTCAGGTCTGACTCATAGTGACCCTATATAGGGTTTCTGAGGAGCAGCTGGTGAGTTTGAACCACCAGCCATGAGGTTTAAACCTACCTTGAAGTCCAGTGCATTAACCCAAGTGTCACACCAGGACTCCAATATTAGTATAATATTCCCCAGTATACTCTCAAAACATTCTTTAACTCTGCTTTTTAGTACCTATTTCAAAAAGTAGTCACATGAGTATTGGTGGGACTATTTCTTTTTACTTATTTTATTTTTTCTTTTCACGATTAGCAAAGTTGTGGCCATTGGGGTTCTGTTTGCTTTGTTTACTCAGAAGTGTATAGACCAATGAAATATGGCTAAATGAATGAGTAGGTACTGCCAGCTAATTTCCTTGTATGTCCTAGTTTTATTGGTTGAGGGACTGACATTTATGTCCCCTAAAACTAATAATCCTTTCTTTGAAGTAAAAAATGTTCAAGAGCTTGTCAAATAAATAGTGCAAATATGAGTTTCTCACAAAGACTAAGTTACAAGAAATATTCTAATCCTTACCTAGAAAATGTGTAACTAAGAACCAGTAATGCCTGGATTTTGTTTTAGACGTCTAAGTAGACCATTCTCTGCATGTTTTGTTCTTTGATAATTAAAGTTATAATTTTCTCTTTGCATCATTAGAAAACCACTCCAGATGGCAAAGCAGAATTTCCTTCTAACTATAAAATTATTGGACTAGTACATTCAACCTACGCCCACACTTGCTGATGGTACCCACGTAACCTGGACCGGATGACTGGATGATCAGAGCTCAACCAGGAGAAGAAAGAAGAGGGGAAAAAAAAAAGAGTGAGCTGATACAATCTGATGAACTTGACCTATACCTATGGATACAGTGACTCAAAAGAAGGAACAAATCCTTACAGCATGAAACATTCCCACCTCCTCCA
>NW_006408814.1:2382501-2383018 GCF_000296735.1 Chrysochloris asiatica | reverse complement strand
AAAAAAAAAAAAAAGAATTGGCCCAAATTGCTTTATTGGTGAATTTATTTAAGCATTACAAAAAAATACTGATACTGGGTAATAAAAGGTGAAATGATATACGATGGAATGAATATAAAACTAAAGTTCTCTCATGTAAACTATCATATAATTCACAATAAAACATTAAAAAAAAAAAAAAGGATTGGCCAGGTGACAGCATCAATTGTCAGGCTCAAGCATGGCAACAATTGTGAGGTTGGACCAGGACTGGGCACTGTTTCATTCTGTTGTTCACAGGGTCGCTGTGAGTCGGTACCAACTCTATGGCATATAACAACAACAACAACAACATTATCTGCAAAGTATCATAGAGTGCAGTACACTAAATCAAGGTGTCCTGCATTGTGCATTCTAGTCCAGCTATCCACCAGGTGCTGCGGCCTACTGCCAGCTGCATAAGAGGCCAGCAGTGCCCCCTGGCGGCAGCACGATGTCAATTGTCTTTGTGGCCCCTCTTTCTTCAGTTACCAAATGT
>NW_006408814.1:2372068-2381877 GCF_000296735.1 Chrysochloris asiatica | reverse complement strand
ATGAGCCTAGTGAATTTACCAGCTCCACTCTGCAGGTGCCTCAGGGTCATCGTTATTGGGGCACTGTGGAGTCACACTGCCTGGGGTACCTTCTACTCTACCACAAAGTGTTCTTGTTCTGTAAATTGGAATTCATAAGTTATTAAATTTAAGAATTTATATAAAGCACCTAGAAGGAGGCCTGACACTAAACATTAATTAGCCTTAATTACAGGGCCCAAGGTAGCCTCTCAGGGCCAGGTGCCCCCTGGCCACATATGTACAAAACATCCTAGAGGCCCTTTTTTGTGTCCCTTGCCTTCTCCCTCTTTCTATGACTCGGGAGGACTGTTGATCACAGACGTGATTGCTCTTCTATGTTGGACTGTGGTCCAATCTTAGAAAATCAACTTAAGGGTTATGTGAAAAATTAATGTCTACATTTCCTTTGAAGTGCTAACCCTCCTTTACTACGAATTATTTTAGCATTCCACATGTCCACCCTGACACCCTCCCTTGCCCCTCATTCCTTCAAGCCAAACTAAGCACAAATTCTTGTTATCAGAGAAGCAATGAGGGAAACGGGTGTGATGAGCAGCAGCCGTGGCAAAGGAGCCACTGCTCCATCAGACTAGAGAGATTCTGAGGAAAATGGAGCTTTTTCACAGAAAATGAGGGGTTCACAGCTCTCAAGTCCAAACTTCAAGATATCAAGATATTGCATCCTGGTTACTGAGGTCGCACTGTTTCCTAATCAATTACACATGGAATTGACCTTGGCTGTGAACTTAACTTGAAATTCAGAGTCAATCTCTATCCTTACTGTTCACCAATCTTGCCTTCTTAGCAACAAGCAGTAAGTGATTTTTGCTTTTGTTATGTGCTATTGAGTTGGTTCCAACTTAGCAATCCTGTAGTAGTTAGTGGGTTTAACCAACTTTGTGGTTCAAACCAACTTTGCAGTCCAGTTCTTTATCCTACAACCCCACACCTGCATGATTGTTGTTGTTGTTGTTAGGTGCCATCGAGTCAGTGCCGACCCATAACGACCCACAGCAGAACGAAAAACTGCCTGGTCCTGGTCCAACCTCACTATTGTTGCCACACTTGAGTCCATCGATGCTGCCACTTGTCCAATCCATCTCATTGGGGGGTCTTCCTATTTTTCTCTGACCCTACACCTTACCAAACATGATATCTTTCTCCAGCAACTGGTCCCTCCTGACAATATGTCTGAAATATGAGAGACGAAGTTTGGTCATCTTGGCCTCCAAGGAGCACTCTGGCTGCACTTCTTCCAAAATGGATCTTTTGGTTCTTTTTGCAGACCATGGCACTTTCAATATTCTCCTCCAACACCATAACTGCATGATTGTAGAAAGATTGAAGTCCATCCTGCTCCTTGGGGAAAGACTTTTGTAATTTGAGACTCTCCATAGGTCAGGGACAAGTGGATACCATCCCTATTCATTTGATCTTTGCCACAAGTGTTCTGGTTCCTCAGGGTGTTCCCCTCAGTGGGTCAATTAGCTGTTTTGCCACTACACACCACTCCATCTTGCTTACATTCTGCCACTACACACCACTCCATCTTGCTTACATTCTGCCACTACATACTATTCCATCTTGCTTCACCTTGCAGAGAATGGTTGAGAGCCTAGTTGCCTCTCTTCTCTGTTTGGCCTCATAACTAATTCCAAATAATCCCATGTTCCCCTGGTGCCAATTTCTGTATTTGTTATTGTCCTAGCTAACTTCAATAAAATGGAATGTATAAAGAGGATCCTGTGTACCTTACAGAATCAAACAATTTGGGCTCAGAGATGTCAGGAAACAGATGATGGCCATGATACTAATTGTAACAGCTCCACAACCTGCCACTCCTGATTCTTACTGCTCAAGATTCAATTTCCAGAGACAGAGAGTCTAAAGAAAAAGGCAGAAATGGTACCGTTTTCATATCCAGGATCAGAAACGTTTGTGGAAGTGAATCTTGAGACTGCAAAACCTAATAGGATGGAAATGAATTTTAGATTAATCTGAATATAAGATATGACTGCATTGACCAAAGAGGCTGCCTTCAATCTGCAAAGGTTTTCAGCTGGCTAAAGATCTAACACTTTGCTGGATTGGTGGATGTTGTTGTTGTTGTTAAGTGCTGTCGAGTCAGTTCCTACCCATAGCGACCCTGAACAGGGTTTCCGAGGCTGTAAATCCTTACGGGAACAGAAAGCCTCATCTTTCTCCCGTGGAACAGCTGGTAGTTTCAAACTGCTGACCTTGCAGTTCACAGCCCGATTCATAACCACTATGATTGGTGGATACAAACCTTCAATCTGCAAAGGTTCTCAGCTGGCTAAAGAGCTAACACTTTGCTGAACTGGTGGATACAAACCTTCAATCTGCAAAGGTTCTCAGCTGGCTAAAGATCTAACACTTCACTGGGATGGTGGAGACAAACCTTGACTGAAAGTTGATCTGTGATAAATGGTATCAAAAGGGCACACAATCCTTGCTATAATATAATTGAAGGAATTCAAATGCTTTTGGAGACAGAAATGCCAAGCTTGATTTTTTTCAATTCTACCCACACACACACACCCTGCTCCCAAAGCATTTCCTGTCATCCAGGCCTTATGGAAGAGATTGTTGAGAAAACTGTCAGAATATTTTTAAGGATCTCTACTGGCAGTTCTCACTAGACTGGAATAATAATGGGGGCTGGGGAGGAGCATTGACAATTGAATGGGCTTTAGGATCTCAGCAAAGAGCAGACAAACCTGGGGAGGCAGCAGCAGCCATCAGAGGGTAAGTAGGCAGAGTAATATAAGATTGAAGAATGTAACTTTTCCTCCCATGCATTAACCTGGAGCCTGGGTCATGCTAGACACCAAGTGTATAGGCCATTATCACACTAGTTCCCTGCATTATGGTTAGGACCCGCAGAGCAAGAGACAACAGGTTCTTTCATTTTAATCAAAGTTTCTATTAAATAATTCTGACCAAAGAAGTAGGAAACATCGAACAGAATTACAAATTCTCATGGAATCCAGACTTTCTAGAATAGAGTTTGGATAATCTTTAGACCTTAAAACAAAAGTAACCCTGAAATCTTCTTAAAACCAAACAATAGTTCAGCTTGCCTGCCTTGAGCACCCTGCTCTTTTCAGAACTATTTATGTAGGACCCAATTGACAACAGAAGATTTAAAGAATAGATAGAAAACTCAGGGAACAGCGAGCTTATGTTAATGGATGAGGAGCGATGCAGAAAATGAGGGTGAGAGTGGTTGCCCAGATTGAAGAATCTAAATCAATGTCACTGAATTGTATATGTAGAAATTGTTAAATAGGTGTACATTGTGCTACATATATTGTCAACAACAATAACAAAATAAAATATATTAGAAAGAATGAAACAACAGATTCCTTGGTTAGTCATGTGTGTGTGATAGAAAAGGAGGCCCTACTTGGTTGCTTCCAGAATAGTTTGGAGGTTCCAGTCTACCGAAAGTTGCCTGGTGAAATTTTTAGCAATTTACTTCCAAAATTTCAGCCATTGAAAGTCCTATGGAGCAATTCTGTTCTAATAAGCATGAATGGGGCCACCATGAATTGAAACCAACTTGGCTACAACTGATTTAGTGATCCAGGAGAGAAGATAAACACAACAAAGAAAGATGTCTTCCAGCTCTGTTTCTGATGGTCCAGAATGTTGGAGCTTATTGGAATGTTGTTGCTATTAAGTGCCATGAAGTCCGTTCTGACTCATAGCTATTCTGTATAGGGTTTTGAGGAGCCACTGGTAGGTTTGAACCATTAACCTTGTGGTTAGCCATACATTCTGTATATGGACCCGGATTGGCTACTTGGACACTCAACCAGGAGCACAGCCCCGCCCCCTGACAAAGGGCTAGACAAAGAAGAAGCCAATTTTACTCTGGGTTTGGCCTACTTTTGTTTGGCAAGGTGCATGACATCTCTGGGTAAGAACGACTATGCTTGTAATACCTTTCATTTCAATAATCTTGTCTTTCTAACTTGTTTTGTGCGGAGTTAGTGTGTTAAGCCTTCCCAGTTCTTTATAATGAAAGCTAACACCGTTCTTTTCTTCCCCTGTGAGCAGCTAGTGGATTCCAATATCCCAACTTTAGTTCTCATCTGAGCGCTTAACCAGTGCACCACCAGTCCTTCAGGCTACACACACGTGGATCTTGTCCTGACCATTCCCACCGCCTCACTCCCACACCTGGACGTTCTCAATCCTCCTAGACTCCTCCCTCACCTCTTGCTGCCAATCACACCCAGCCTGTCCTCACCTGGGCTCCTGGGAGCCTCTTCAGTTCTGTTCCCTCTCAGTTCACCAGGGTCTGCAGGAGCTTCTCAGGCACGGACCAAACTGCTGCTCCACATGCTGTGCATTCATAAAGGTACCATACACAGGGACCCGGGTTGGGGGGATACTCTCCCAGACTAAACAATCCCCTCCCGCTGAGAATCTGTGTGGAGCTTGTGTGGATGGTGGGGCTGGCGTCCTGGTTTCTGCGAGTTTCTGGGGAGGGAACGTTTGGAGGACTTTCAGCGCCACCACCCTCCGCCGCAACTCACCCCCAGTCGCCACATCCTTGTGCCTCATTATTTCTGTGTCCCAGGTAGGAACCACCACCACCACCCCCAGATCAGGGCCCGCTGCCCACTCCAGCGTTGCTGACCCGGTGATTCTCGCGGGGGCGCTCGCGGTTCGGGGACGTGGATGGGTTTTTGAGGGTGCTGCGTCTCTCCCAATAAGGTCTGGCATGGGACACACAGCGGCTCAGTAGGATTTGCACCCACACTATTGGGGTCTTGGTGGTTTGAATGACTTGAGGAGAATGCCAGGGCCAGGGATGCGTCTGGTTGAGGGAGGGGCAGAAAAGACTCCTGCAGACACTGATTGAGGCCACAACAAAGGCTGAGATGAGAGTTCACCTCTGTGGATGGATCCCAGATCTTGTGGAGGATCCCTCGTCCTCATTAGCCCCCGCCCCTACCCCCATCTGGTTTCCGATGTTCCCTTGCAGAGGGAAGGGAGGAACCTCGCATGAGGCGGTGTCCTCTTACCGTTTAGGTGGGGTCTCCTCTGTGCACTGAATGTTGGTGCTACCCTGGCATCCCTTTCCTTGTGTGAACCACTGCTTGGGTCAGGTGCACCACAGTCATTAAAGTGACAATTTGGTTTTTTATACATTTTAAAGAGATCTTTTGCAGCATGTTAGTTTTATTTCTTGAGGGCTTTTCCCATAGTTGTTCACTGCTGATCCAAGTAGGAGGCAATGCTTGATAACATTCATTTTATGACTGTTTTTCATAATGTTGTTTATGGCCCCAGTTGTGAAGACTGGTGTTTTCTTCACATTCGTGAATTGATGCAAGTCACTCTTTTTCTTATCTAACACCCTGGAAACTGTCCTCTTTCCCCAGTTCAATATCTGTCTCTCCTTTACTCAGAAAGCGCAGGTTTCAATGTTGTTGTTAGGTGCTGCAAAGTCACTTCCGACTTATACCTACCTTTTGTAGCTTTTCTGAGGCTGTACATTTTTTTAAAAGCTTTTGTTGTGCATTGAGTGATAGTTTACATGGGAGGACATTGGTTTGGCACTTATCCTATTGTATTTCGTGTCATTGCAATCCCCTCCATGCATCACCATTCTACAGTATTAGCTTCTGTTCCCTCTGTTTTTTGGGTTTGTTTGTTCGTTGTGCTTTGTTTTTATGTATACAAAAACATTCAGGAATCGAGGCTTTACATTTTTGTGGGAGCACAAAGCCTCATCATTCTCTATTGAAGCAGCTGGAGGGCTTGAACTGTGGACCTTGTTTTCAGTCTGGTGCTAAATAGATTTAATCATGTGCTCAGACAATTAAGACAAGCTCCACCTGTACTACTGCAAAAAGTAGCCTTAAGAATTCTATACAGCTATTGTAATCTGTAGCCTAAGAATATATCGCCAAAGTATTGAACTTTAAATTACCCGGATTTATTAACTTTTGTTCATTCATTCCCTGGGGTGATTATGAGATTCTTTGGAAATACAGCTAAGCCCATGTCATTACTTTTGTCATCAGTATTACATGTTTTATGTGACTCTTATTATGAAATGTTTTAGATCCAGAAGTCATGTATGCCTTTTCATTGTGTTCTGATCTTGGCTGTTGTTTTGTTGTTTGAGACTTCACATTGTTTCATGGAGACCACACCCTTACTCTGCACTCATTGGGCTTCTCCTTAGCCCCTGCACCTCCTTGTTCCCCATATATGATCATTCTTCTAACAACCCTTACCTCACTTTTTATACTCCTCACCTGGACATCTGCTTAATGTCCATGATTGAGCCACAATACAACCTTGAGTATTTGTTGATGTGGTTAATGTTCCAACCCATAAACAACCTTGTATAGAGTTTCTGAGGAGAAACTGGTGAGCTTGAACCCCGGCCTTGAGGTTCAAAGTGACTTTGCATTTCAGCTCATTAATCCACAGCACCACATCAGGACTCCAACTTTGAATATGTTCCACTTTAATTTTTATATTATCACCAGAATAGATTCGATGCATTGAACGTCAATGACCAATGAGCATAGGAGTTGTGGGATGACATCATATACATATCTGGTAGTGGTGTACCATCAGATTTGTTCTGACTCATAGCAGCCCTGCATAGGGTTTTTGAGGCAGTAAATCTTTACAGGAACAGAAAGCCTCATCTTTCTCCTGTAGACAACTGGTAGATTGGAATTCTTGACATTGTGATTATTCCACTTCATAATCCACTACAATACCAGGGCTCTTAACATCGTATATGAGTGGGTTTTGACATTTAAAGGCTAGTTTTACAGTCTCCTTTGACATGCATTTAAGTCTTTTCTTTCCCATCTTTTTAATGACCTTTTGTTTTCTTCATATGAAATGGCTTCAAAAAGTTTGTAAACAAATGTGATTAAGAGATAATGGTATTTTTCCATGCTGTATTTGAAACCCCTTCATATAAACATGTTATAAGAAGCAGCCAAATACCACATCATATATTATTGTTTTTAAGTGCCATCGAGTCAATTCTGACTCATAGTAACCCTGTATATGATTTCTGAGGAGCAGCTCATGGATTTAAGCTACTAACCTTGTGATTCACAGTCCAGTGCTGATCCTACAGTGCCACATTAGTAGGTTTCAAACAGATCATGGAAAAATTACAAAAAATAAAGGAAGAAATGATGAAGTTAAAGAGGTGATTAGTAGATTTCAAAGGGTGGCTTGAGAAGACACAGTATCATAATGAAATGTGCTGAGAAGTGTGCTGCAGTTAGAAAACCAAAGGAAAGAACAAACTCAGGAAATCTCAACTATGAAAACTGTGTGTCATGGTTGCATCATTTTTTACCATACTATGATATCTGTATGCTTACCATATAATCTGAGAAACTGGACTATATGAACAGTAGGGCATCGTGATTGGAGGAACCTGCAATATGCAGATAACACCATCTCGCTTGATTCAATCAGAATCCTTGAAGAAGTTACTGATGGAGATCAAAGACTACAACCTTCAATATGGATTACATCTCAACATAAATAACACAGAATCCTCTCAACTGTGCCAGTAAGCAATTTTATAGTCAACAGTAAAAAGATTGAAGTTGTTGGAGATTTAATTTTACTTGGAGCTACAGTAATGCATATGGACGCACCAGTGAGGAAATGAAATAATATATTGCATTGGATAAATCTGCTTTGAAAACTCTCTTTACATTGTTCTGACTCAAAAATGCCACGTTGAAGACTAAGATGTGCTTAGCACAAGCCATGGGGTTTTTCATCTCATATGGATATTAAAGGTGGACAGTGAAGAAAGAAAACTGAAGAATACTTGATGCCTTTAAATTACGATGTTGATGAAACATATTGAATATACCATGGATTGCTAAAAGAGGAAACAAATCTGGTTAGGAAGAAGTGCAGCCAGAATGCTCTTTAGAAGCAAGACTTCATCTCTCATTATTTTGTGCATGTTATCAAGAGGGCCCAGTTTCTGTAAAAGGACATCATGCTAGCAAACTAGCTGGTCAGTGAAAAAGAAGACCCTCAGTGAGATGGATTGACATGATATCTGAAACAGTGTTCTCAAATATAGCAGTGATTGTGAGCATGGTGCAGGACTGGGTAGTGTTATATTCTGTTGTACATTAGGTATTTATGAGCTAGAACCAACTTGTCGGCACCTAACAACAATTATGAATTTCAAGAGTGAGTTCTTGTCCCATGACCATACATGAACATTGGGATTCACAGCGTCGAGTGGGGATGTAATCTGCCCACTTCCTTCCGTTCTTGTGGCTTGAATGGTTTGATGAGAAAGGCTTCCAGCACTAATATCGGGTCTTGATGATCCTAGGCTTCAAACTTGCCTGATTGGTGTGAGGGAGAGGCTGGGGAGGCGCATCCAGATACCACCTCTCTGTCTCTCTGCCTTGTGTGGAGGCAACAGTTAAGAGTTTGCCACGACCTGTGTGCACAAAGTTTCTGATTCTGTGCCTTGGTGACGCGTCCTCACCACTAATTTGCTGCTCTCATCCTACCTAGGTCTGGATTGTACACTATGACAAGGTGAAGTAGGGTCAGCCTTCCCATAGTATGTTGTTCCAACTCATAGCGACCCTCTGTAGTTTTTCAAATGAGCAAGTGTTGAGTCTGAACCATCAACCTTGCGGTTCAAACTAACATTGAAGTCCAGCCCCTTAACCCACAGCGCCACACCAGGACTTCTTCCCATAGTATGTTGTTAAGTGATGTCGAGTTGGTTCCGACTCATAGCCACCCTGCACAGGGTTTCAAAGGCTGTAAATCTTGACGGGAGTAGAAAGCCTCATCTTTCTCCCATGAAGCGGCTGGTAGTTTTGAACTGCTGACCTTAAGGTTTGCTGCCCGATTCGTAACCACTACACTACTAGAGCTCCTTTTCCCATGGTATAGGGTACCTCTTATGTAGTGCACTAGAAGTCAGCAGGGATGCTTCCCCAGGGGATGCCTAATGGTAGTAAGCACATGTGGTGGTTTTGTTGTTTACTGTGTATATGGCACTATGTACCAAATGTAAATATTTACTACATGTATTAAAGAAATCTGTGATTGTGTGTGTGTGTGTGTGTGTGTGTGTGTGTTGTAGTCTTGTTTCCTGCCTGCTATTCCTGGGGCTTCTTTATTTGTCTTTAGGTATGTCATACTTGGATGGCTTGCATGTTGCTGCAATGTTGAACTATGCCAAGAGATTAAAAAACTAGTTGTTGTTAAGTGCTGTCGAGTCAGTTCCGACCCATAGCGACCCTGTACAATTTCTGAGGCTGTAAATCTTTATGAGAGCAGAAACTAGTAGGGCCACACTTTTTGGACAGATTAGTGGTTACTGGGTTTGGGCTTTTGGTTTGGGGTAAGGGTAAGTGCTAGGGTTATGGTCGGGGTTAGGGTGAGGGTCAGGTTCAGGGTTCAGGTTCAGCATTTAGGGTCTGGGGTTAGGGTTTAGGGTTTAGTGTTTAAGGGTTTAAGTGTTTAGAGTTTAGGGTTTAGGGTTTGGGGTTTAAGGGTTTAGGGTTAGGGTTAGTGTTAGGGTTTGGGTTAGGGTGTGGGTGAGGGTGAGGGTTTAGTGTTTAGGGTTAGGGTTAGGTGTTGCGGACCGTGTAAGACTGGTCAGAGGTTCAAGGCCCTATAGGCCCGAGTGTAACAAATGAAGCCACTTGGCAGTTAATAGCAGATTGTTTTTCATCAAATTGTTTAGTCATATTTATTTAATTCCAAACATG
>NW_006408814.1:2363413-2371488 GCF_000296735.1 Chrysochloris asiatica | reverse complement strand
CCCAAGCCTGCCCACCAGTGATGTATCCACCCTGGCTTTGGGGTGCCTCATTGTCTCCCTTCTTCTGTTTGTCTGTGTATTCTTTCGCTATCCCAATCGCCGCTGGATCTCCCCTCCTCGTGAACCAAACACTCGTGACAACTATGTCGAGGGCAAACCCGGACAGTTAGGGCTTGGGGTTTGGGGTGTAGGGTTTGGGTTTTGAGTTAAGGTTTATGGTTTAGGGGTTAGGAGTTAGAGTTTAGGGTTAGGGTTAAGGTTACGGTTAGGGTTTAGGGTTTAGGGTTATGATTATGTTTATGGTTAGTGTTTAGGGTTTGGGGTTTGGGGTTAAGTGTTAGGGTTTAGAGTTTATGATTTAGATTTTTGGATTTGAGGTTTGGGTTAGGGGTAAGGATTAGGGTTAGGGTTGGGTTAGGGTAAGGATTAGCGTTTAGGATTTAGGTTTGGGGTCAGGGATTAAGGTTTAAGGTTTAGGGTCAGAGAAAGGGCCAGGGTAAAGGTTTAGGGTTTAAGAGTTTAGGGTTTAGGAATTAGGGTTTAAGGGTTTAGGGTTCAAAAGTTTAGTGTCTAGGGTTTAAAGGTTTAGCGTTTAGGGTTTAAGGGTTTAGGAGTTTAGGTTAGGGTTTAGAGTTTAAGGTTTGAGGTTTGGGCTTAGGGGTTGGGGATTGTGGTTAGGAGTTAGGCATAGGAGTTAGGAAATTAGGGGATTAGTGTTAGGGGGTTAGTGTTAGGGGATTTTGGTTAGTGATAGTGCTGTTAGGGCTGTCAGGGTTGTTAGGGCTGTTAGGGCTAGGGTTGTTAGGGCTAGGGTTAGGGTTGATAGGGCTAAGATTGTTAGGGCTAGTGTGCTTAGGGCTGGGGCAAGGGCTAGGGTGGTTAGGGATAGGAACAGGGCAAGGGTTAGGGATAGGGTTGTTAGGGATAGGGATAGGGTTGTTAGGGCTAGGGCTAGGCCAAAGGTTAGGGTTGTTAGTGCTATGCTTATGGCTAGGGCTTGGGTTGTTAGGGCAATGGCTAGGGCTGTGCTTATTAGGGATAGGGATAGGGTTATTAGGGCTAGGGTTGTTAGGGCTAGGGCTAGGGCTAGGGCTGTTAGGGTGAGGACTAAGGATAGGGTTGTTAGGGCTAGGGCTAGGGTTGTTAGGTCTAGGGCTAGTATTCTTAGGGTTAGGGGTAGCGCTAGGGCTAGTGTTCTGAGGGCCAGGGAAGAACTAGGGCTAGGATTGTTAGGACTAGGTGTAGGACTAAGGCTAGGGTTGTTTGGACTAGGAATCGGACTATGGATGTTAGGGCTGTTAGGGCTAGGGCTTTTAGGCCTAGGGTTAGAGCTAACAGGGCTAGGGCTGTTAGGGCTAGGGCTAGGACTGGGGCTAGGTTTGTTTGGGGTAGGGCTAGGGCTGTTAAGGTTAGTACTGTTAGGGCTAACCCTAAGGCTGGGGCTAGGGCTAGGGCTAGCACAAGGGCTTGGGTTAGGTCTCAGGCTAGGGCTCTTAGGGCTAGGGCTAGGACTCTTAAGGCTAGGGCTAGGGGTGATAGCGATAGGTATAGTGTTGTTAATGCTAGGGCTTGGACTAGAGCTGATAGGGCTAAGGCTGTTAGGGCTAGGGTAGGGCTCTTACGGCTAGGGCTGTTAGGGATAGGGCTAAGGTTAAGGCTAGGGCTAGGGCTGTTAGCACTAGGGTTAAGGCTAAGGCTTCGTCTGTTATGGCTAGGGCTTAGGCTAGGGTTAGGGTTATTAGGGATAGGGCTGTTAGGGCTGGGGCTAGGACTAGGGCTTTAGGGTTAGGGCTAGGGCTCTTGGGGCTAGGACTGTTAGGGATAGGGATAGGGTTAATGCTAGGGCTAGGACTGTTAGGGATAGGGCTAAGGCTATGGTTAAGGCTGTTCGTGCTAGGTCTTTTAGGGCTAGGGCTGGGGCTAGGGCTAGGACTAGGGATTTAGGGCTAGGGATTTTTAGGCTAGGGCTAGGGCTTTTAGGGCTAGGGCCAGGTCTAGATCTTTGGTTATAGGACTAGGGCTAGGTCTTTAGGACTAGAGCTAGGGCTAAGGCTAGGTCGTTAGAGATAGTGTTTGGGCTAGGACTAGGGCTGGGTCATTATGGCTAGGGCTAAGGCTGGGCTAGGTCGTTAGGGCTAGGGCAAGGGCTAGGGTTTGGGTCATTCAATAGGGCTAAAGCTAGGGTTGGTTCTTAGGGCTAAGGCTAGGGCTAGGGTTAGGTCATTAGGGCTAGGGCTGTTAGTGCTATTGTTAAAGCTAAGACTAGTGTTGTTAGGCCTAGGGTTGTTAGGGCTAGCGCTAGGGCTGTTAGGACTATGGCTAGGGCTAGGGCTCTTATGTCTAGGGCTAGGGTTAGGGATGTTAGGGCTAGGGATGTTAGGTCTAGGGCTTCGGGGCTAATGCTAGGGATGTTAGGGGTAGGGCTAGGGATGTTAGGACTGGGGATTCATTGCTAATGCTAGTTCTGTTAAGGCTAGGGCTAGGGCTGTTAGGGCTAGGGCTAGGACTGTTAGGGCTAGGGCTACAGGGCTAATGCTAGGGCTGTTAGGGCTTGGGTTAGGGATGATTGGGCTAGGGCTAGCACTAGAGCTGATAGGGCTACAGCTGTTAGGGCTAGGTCTAGGGTTGATGGAAGCTTAGGGCTAGGGTTTTAGGGCTATCGCTAGGGCTAGGCCTAGGCCTAGGGCTGATAGGGTTAGAGCTAGGTCTAGGGCTGTTAGGACTATGGCTAGGGCTAGGGATCATATGGCTAAGGCTAGTGTTAGGGATGTTAAGGCTAGGGTTAGGGCTGTTAGGGCTAGGGCTAGGGTTGGGGCTCTTAGGATGAGGGTAGGGTTAGGGCTAGAGCTGATAGGGCAAGGGCTGTTAGGGCTATGGCTAGGGCTGTTAGGGCTAGGGCTAGCGCTATAGCTGATAGGGTTACAGCTCTTAGGGCTTGGTCTAGGCCTGGGGTAAGGTTAGTGCTAGGGTTTTAGGGCTATGGCTAGGGCTAGGCATAGGGCTGATAGGGTTAGGGCTAGGCATAGGGTTGTTAGGGCTAGGGCTTTAGGGCTAGGGCTGTTAGGGTTAGGGTTAAGACTAAGGCTAGGGCTTTTAGGGCTAGGACTGTTAGGGTTAGGGTTAAGACTAAGGCTATGGCTTTTAGGGCTAGGGCTGTTACGGCCAGGGATAGGGATAGGGCATTATGGCTAGGGCTGTTATGGCTAGGGATAGGGTTAGGAATGTTAGGGCTAGGGCAAAGGTTGTTAGGGCTAGGGCTAGGGCTCCTTTGGCTAGGGCTAGGGCTCGGGTTAGTGATGTTAGGGCTAGGGCTGTTAGGACTAGGGCTTCAGGGCTAATGCTAGGGCTCTTAGGGGTAGGTTTGTTAGGGCTAGGGTTAAGGCTAAGGCTAGGGCTGTTGGGGCTAGGGCTATTAGGGCTAGGGCTAGGGCAGGGCTCTTATGGCTAGGGCTAGTGTTAGGGATGTTAGGGCTAGTTCTGTTAGGCCTAGGGCTAGGGCTATGGCTGGGGCTAGTGATAGGGATATGGCTTTAGGGTTAAGGCTATGAATTTAGGGCTAGGGCTAGGGCTTGTTAAGGCTAGGTTTAAGGCTAAGGCTAGGGCTGTTAGGGCTAGGGCTAGGGCTTTAGGGCTGAGAGTAGGGCTCGGGCTTGGTCTAGGGTTAGGGCTGTTAGGGCTAGGGCTGTTATGGCTAGGGCTAGGGTTAAGGCTAGGGCTAGGGCTGTTAGAGCTAAGGTTAAAGCTAAGGCTATGGCTGTAAGCCTAGGGCTAAGGCTAAGGTTAGGGCTGTTAGGGCTAGTGGTAGGCCTAGGGTTAAGGCTAAGGCTAGGGTTGTTAGGCCTAGGGCTGTTAGGCCTGGGGCTATGGCTGGGGCTAAGGATAGTGATAGGGCTTTAGGGTTAGGGCTAGGGCTTTAGGGGTAGGGCTTGGGCTTTTAGGTCTAGGGCAAGGACTCATTGCTACAGCTAAGGCTGATAGGGATAGGGATAGGGCTGTTAATGCTAGGTCTAGGGCTAGATCTGATTTGGCTACGGTTCTTAAGGCTAGGGCTAGGGCTGTTAGGGCTAGGACTGTTAGGACTAGGTCTCGGACTAGGGTTAGGGCTATGGCTTTAGAGCTAGGGTTCTTAGGGCTTGGTCTCTTAGGCTAGGGCTAGGGTTAGGGCTGTTAGGTCTAGGGCTAAGGCTGTTAGGTCTAAGGCCAGAGCTTTGTCGTTATTGCTAGGGCTAGGGCTTGGTCTAAGTTGTTAGGGCTATGGTAAGGTTGTTAGACATAGGGCTTGGGTGAGGGCGAGGGCTAGGCCTAGGGCTAGGGTTAGGGTAATTCACTAGGGCTATGGCTATGGCTTGGGTTGGTCCTTAGAACTCTGGCTTGGGCTGGTTAGGTCATTAGGTCTAGGGCTGTTAGTCCTATGGTTAAGGCTAAGGCTAGGGCTGTTAGAACTAGGGCTTCAGGGCTAATGCTAGGGCTGTTAGGGCTAGGACTAGGGTTAGGGATGTTATGGCTAGGGCTAGGGTTAGGGATGTTATGGCTAGGGCTAGGGATGTTAGGGCTGGGGATTCATGGCTAATGCTAGGTCTGTTAGGGCTAGGGCTGTAAGGGCTAGAGATAGGGCTGTTAGGACTAGGGTTAAGGTTAAGGCAGGGCTATAAGGGCTAGGGCTGTTAGGGCTAGGGCTAGGGATGTTAGAGTTTTGGCTATATGGCTAGGGCTCTTATGGCTAGGGCTAGGGCTAGGTTTAGGGATGTTAGGGCTAGGGCTTCAGGGCTAATGCTAGGGCTGTTAGGCTAGGGCTTGGGCTTTAAGGGCTAGGGTTAAGGCTAATGCTAGGGATGTTAGGCCTAGAACTGTTAGGCCTAGGACTGGGGCTATGGCTGGGGCTAGGGATAGGGATAGGGCTTTAGAATTAGGGCTAGAACTTAAGGCTAGGGCTATGGCTGTTAGGGCTTGGGCAAAGGCTTTTAGAGCTAGGTCTAAGGCTGATAGGTATAGGGCTAGGGATATGGCTGTTAATGCTAATGTTAGGATAGATCTGATATGGCTACGGTTGTTAGGGCTAGGGCTAGGGCTGTTAGGGCTAGGGATGTTAGGGCTAATGCTAGGACTGGGGCTAGGGTTAGCGCTAGGGCTTTAGGGCTTGGGCTGTTAGGGCTAGGGCTAGGGTTAAGACTAAGGCTAGGGCTGTTAGGGCTAAGTCTAAGGCTAGGGTTAGGGCTGTTTGGGCAAGGGCTGGTGCTAGGGCTATGTCTATTACTGCAATCCTAGGGCTGTTAGGGCTAGGGCTAGGGCTGTTAGGGCTAGGACTGTTAGGCCTAGGTCTAGGTCTGGTGCTAGGGCTAGGGCTTTAGGGTTAGGGCTAAGGCTTTAGGGCTAGGGCTGTTAGGGCTAGGGCTAAGGCAAGGGCTCTTAGGGCTAGGGCTAAGACTGATAGGGATAGGGATAGGGCTGTTAATGTTAGGGCTAGGGATAGATCTGATATGGCTAGGGTTGCTTGGGCTACGGCTGTTAGGCTAGGGCTAGGGTTAGGGCTGTTAGGACTAGGGCTAGGGTTGTTAGGGCTAAGGCCAGAGCTAGGTCGTTAAGGCTAGGGCAAGGCCGTTAGAAATAGGGCTTGGGCGATGGCAAGGGCTTGGGCTAGGGTTAGGGTAATTCATTAGGGCTTAGGCTAGGGCTTGGGTTGGTCCTTTGGGCTATGGCTTGGGCTATGGTTAGGTCATTAGGGCTAGGGCTGTTAGTGCTAGGGTTAAAGCTAAGGCTAGGCCTGTTAGGTCTAGGGCTAAGGATAGGGTTATGGCTGTTAGGGCTAGGGCTGTTAAGGCTAGGGCTAGGGTAGGGCTAGGGCTAGAGCTGATAGGACAAGGGCTGTTATGGTTAGGTCTATGGCTGTTAGGGCTAGGGCTAGAGCTGATAGGGCTGTGGCTGTTATGGCTAGGTCTAGGGATGGGGCAAGGTTATGGCTAGGGCTTTAGGGCTATGGATAGGACTAGGCCTAGGGCTGATAGGGTTAGTGCTAGGGCTGTTTGGGCTAGGGCTTCAGGGCTAATGCTAGGGCTGTTATGGCTAGGGCTTCAGGGCTAATGTTAGGGCTGTTAGGGCTAGTGTTAGTTCTAGGGATCTTAGGGCTAGGGCTAAAGGTAGGGTTAAGGCTGTTAGGACTAGGGTTATTGCTAGGGATCTTAAGGCTCTGGCTAAAGGTAGGGTTAGGGCTGTTAGGGCTAGGGTAGGGCTAGAGCTGATAGGGCTAGGGTTCTTAGGGCTAGGTCTAGAGCTGATAGGGCTAGAGCTGATAGGGCTAGGGCTCTTAGGGCTAGATCTAGGGCTGGGGCTACGTTAGGGCTAGGATTTTAGGGCTATGGCTAGGATTAGGCCTAGGCCTGATAGGGTTAGGGTATGGGATAGGGTTGTTAGGGCTAGGGCTGAGTCCTGGCCTGTTAGGGTTAGGGTTAAGGCTGTTGGGGCTAGGTTTAGGTCTAGAGCTGTTAGGGCTAGGGTTAAGGCCAAGGTTAGTGTTGTTAGGGCTAGGGCTGTTAGGACTAGGGCTTTTACGGCTAGGGCTCTTAGGTCTAGGGCTAAGGCTGGAATTAGGATGTTAGGGCTAGTTCTAAGGCTGTTAGGGTTAGAGCTTCAGGGCTAATGTTAGGACTGTTATGACTAGGGCTAAGGCTGTTAGGGCTAGGGCTTGTGTTAAGGCTGTTAGGGCTAGGATTATGGCTAGGGCTAGAGCTGATAGGGTAAGGGCTCTCAGGGCTAGAGCTAGGACTCTGGGTAGAGTTAGGGATAGGGATTTGGGGCTAGGGCTAGGGATAGGGCTGATAGGGTTAATGCTAGAGCTAGGGCTGGTTGAGCTACGGCTAGGTCCATGGCTGTTAGGGTAATGTTTAGGGCTGTTATGGCTAGGGATAAGGATAGGGCTTTAAGGCTAGGGATGTTAGTGCTAGGGTTAGGGTTAAGGCTAAGGCTAGGACTGTTATGGCTAGGGCTAGGGATGTTAGGGATGTTACAGCTAGGGCTAGAGTTAGGGTTGTTAGGGCTAGGGTTGTTAGGGTTAGGGCTAGGGCTGTTAATGCTAGGGCTAGGGCTCTTAAGACTAGGACTAGGGTTAGGGCTGTTAGGGCTAAGGCTAGGGCTGTTAGGGCTAGGTCTGTTATGGCTAGGGCTTTAGGGCTAAGGCTAGGGCTTGGGCTAGGGTTAGGGCTGTTAGGGCTAGGGCTAGGGTTGTCAGGGCTAGGGCTAGGACTAGGGCTAAGGGTAGGTCGTTAGGTTTAGTGTTAGGGCAAGGTCGTTAGAGATAGGCCTTGGGCTAGGGCTAGGGTTAGGTCTTTAGGACTGGGCCTAAGTCTGGTAGGTAGTTAGGGCTAGGGCTTGGGCTAGGGGTAGGACTAAGTCATTAGGGATAGGGTTAGGCCTAGTGTTAGGTCCTTAGTGCCATGGCTGGGGCTAGGGCTAGGACTAGGTCATTAGGGCTAGTGCTAGAGTTAGGATTTTGTTGTTAGGGATAGGACTAAGGCTAGGTCATTGGTCTAGGGCTAGGACTAGGGCTCTAAGGACTAGGGCTGTTAGGGCTACAGCTAGGCAACCTTCTTAAGGCTACCTTCTCTTTAGTGTATTACAAGGTTTGCTGGCTGCTCTTTAGTTGAAATTGCTTTCCCTGTTGACTAATTTGTCTGGTTCACTGTCCTTTGTAGTCATTACTTGGAATATAAATTCTATGAGACTAGTTATAATACTGACAGGATTCCTATGATTTAAACCAAAGACATTCATAATTTACTTTTTCCTGACATACACCCATTCAGGATTCTTCGACGTCTTTATAACAAGCCTTTTAGAAAGAGATAGGAAGATTGTAGAATGTGCCGTTTGAAGATGTAAATTATTATATATGCCTGAGTGGGTTTTTTGTTTGTTTGTGTGTTTTCTAAAAAAAGCTAAAGTGGATATAGAGAAATACAGTTAACTGATGGTAAATGGAGGGGATTATAATCATTGTAATGACACAGGTATATGATTTATTGAATGTAAAACTGATGATGTGCCCTGTAAACTTTCACTCAATCCACAATAAAAACCTTAAA
>NW_006408814.1:2359419-2361312 GCF_000296735.1 Chrysochloris asiatica | reverse complement strand
GGACCCTACCCAGAGAAGCAGTGATGCCTGAAATGGAGCCAGAGATGATGACGTGGAGTAATGGAGCAGCTGGAGACTTTAGATCCAGAGAGGGAGAGCGGCTATGTGCTGAAGACCTGGGGTGCATGGGGGAAGGATTGCATGGAGGGGATTGTAACCATATCAATGAGAAGATATACTATAGAATGAATGTAAAACCAATGTTCTCCCATGTAAACTATCACATAATTCACAATAAGGCATTAAAAAAAAAAAAAAAAAGATACAAACGATTCAACAGAGAAAGCTGTTTCACATAGAGGAGTGAAACCAAAACTTGTATTTCACTAATGAGAACGTTTCTTTAAGGATATCATGATTTAGGAAACTACTGTCTTGCTGTAATGGCAAGATAGAAATAATAATGTGTTAGAGTGTTTTCCTGTCCAGAGAACCTTATAGAAGTTTTGGAAAGCTTGTGTTTCCCGTTTTTTGATGTCACCATCATTCTATCAGTTACAAAGTTCCTATCTCTTTCAAAAGACCCTTCATACGCTTTTCATACCAAGTGGGTTTTCAGTTTCAAGAAAAGGAATTGAATCCTAAGCTGAAATCAGTAGCCTTCTTAGACAGAAGCCTAACAATCCTAAATGTGCTGTACAGAAGGAATCTATAAACAATGTCTTTTGGGTGACTTATAGGAATCTTGACTCTTTGAATAATACAGTCTCCTAGAATCTGCTTTCAAAGTAATAACTAGTAAGGATAGTTTAAAGATACACTCGATTCCACAGGTAAAGCTTTTTCACATATAGAAATGAAACCTAAGCTTTTATTACACTAGTGAGAACGTTTCTTTAAGGATGTGATGATTTAGGAAACTATTTTCTTACTGTAATGGCAAGATAGAAATATTAACATGTTAGAGTGTTTTCCTGTCCAAAGAACCTTTTAGAAGTTTTGCAAAGCTTGTGTTTGCCCGTTTCTTGATGTCACCAAAATTCTATCAGTTACAAAGTTCCTATCAGTTTCAAAAGACCCCTTCAATAGCTTTTCATACCAAGCGGGTTTTCAGTAACCCAAAAAGGAATTTATCCTTCTTATACAGAAGGCTAACAATCTTAAATGTGCTGTATGGCAGGAATCTATAAACAATGTCTTTCAGTTGACTTATAGGACTCTTGATTCTTTCAATAATACAGTCTCCTAGAATCTGCTTTCAAAGTAATAACTAGTAAGGACAGTTTAAAGATACAAACGATTCAACAGGGAAAGCTGTTTCATATACAGGAATGAAACCTAAGCTTGTATTTCATGAATGAGAACGTTTCTTTAAGGATGTCATGATTTAGGAAACTATTTTCTTGCTGTAAAGGAAAGATGGAAATACTAACGTGTTACAGGGTTTTCCTGCCCACAGTGTTTGCCCGTTTCCTGATGTCACCAAAATTCTATCAGTTACAAAGTTCCTATCAATTTCACAAGATCCCTTCAGGTGACGCGACACTTCCCTGACCAGACAACCCAGGTAAGGAAGTCTCCGGAAAAAGGGGCCAGATTCGCACATATGCAACCTCTGTCTAGCAGACAGACAGCCTTTGAACAAACATAAGATCTTATATTTCAACAATCTGAACTCGTTTTTTTAAAAGATCAATTTGCTGACGAAGTACAGGCATTTTAAGCTTTTGCCTGCCTGCACGTGGCTCCTGCTTCCGTGACTGCTCCCACGGCTGCAAGTGCCTCTGCCTCCTGCAGACACTGGAATGCAGGGCTAGAGCAACCTCACTTAGGAGGCTGCATTTCCAGAGAAAAGGATAACAAAGCTGAACAAATAGAGAGGGATATCGGCGCAGATATCAGGAAAATTGGGGCACCCACAGTGCAGAGAGACTGAGAGAGGCATTCTTTACG
>NW_006408814.1:2357200-2358873 GCF_000296735.1 Chrysochloris asiatica | reverse complement strand
GCCCGAGGCCCAACCCACCCGCCCGAGGCCCAACCCTCCTGCAGCCCGGTCGCTGACATCCAGGCCCCCACAGTCCCAATCCACCTGCCTGATGCCCAACCCTCCTGCAGCCCGGTCGCTAACGTCCAGGCTCCCAGAGGCCCAAACCGCCCACCCAAGACCCAACCCTCCTGCAGCCTGGTTGCTGAAGTCCAGGCCCCCAGAGGCCCAAACTGCACACACGAAGCCCAAACCACCCACCCGAGGCCCATCCCTCCTGCAGCCCAGTCGCTGACGTCCAGGCCCCCACAATCCAACCTGCCAGCCCAAGAACCAACCCTCCTGCAGCCCTGTCACTGATGTCCAGGCCCCCAGAGGCCCAACCCGCCCACCTGCCCAAGGCACAAACCACCCGCCCAAAGCCCAACCCTCCTGCAGCCCTGTCGCTGACGTCCACGCCCCCAGAGGCCTAACCCGCCCACCCGAGGCTCAAACCACCCACCCGAGGCCCAACCCTCCTGCAGCCCAGTTGCTGACGTCCAGGCCCCCACAGGCCCAAACCACCTGCCCGAGACCCAAACCACCCGCCTGAAGCCCAACCCTCCTGCAACCTGGTAGCTGACATCCAGGCCCCCACAGTCCCAATCCACCTGCCTGATGCCCAACCCTCCTGCAGCCTGGTTGCTGAAGTCCAGGCCCCCAGAGGCCCAAACTGCATGCCCGAGGCTCAAACCACCCACCCGAGGCCCAACCCTCCTGCAGCCCGGTCACAGACGTCCAGGTCCCCAGAGGCCCAAACCACACACACGAAGCCCAAACCACCCACCTGAGGCCCAACCCTCGTGCAGCCCGGTCACTGACGTCCAGGCCCCCACAGTCCGACCCATCAGCCCAAGAACCAACCCTCCTGCAGCCCTGTCGCTGACGTCCAGGCCCCCAGAGGCCCAACCCACCCGCCTGCCCAAGGCACAAACCACCCGCCCAAAGCCCAACCCTCCTGCAGCCCTGTCACTGACGTCCACGCCCCCAGAGGCCCAACCCGCCCACCCGAGGCCCAACCCTCCTGCAGCCCAGTCACTGACGTCCAGGCCCCCACAGGCCCATCCAGGCCCCCACAGTCCCAATCCGCCTGCCTGATGCCCAACCTTCCTGCAGCCCGGTCGCTAATGTCCAGGCCCCCAGAGGCCCAAACCGCATACCCGAGGCCCAACCATCCTGCAGCGCAGTCGCTGACGTCCAGGCCCCCACAGTCCAACACGCCCACGCGAGACCCAACCCTCCTGCAGCCCGGTCACAGACGTCCAGGCCCCCAGAGGCCCAACCCGCCTGCCCAAGGCGCAACTCTCCTGCAGTCCGGTTGCTGACATCCAGGCCCACAGAGGCCCAAACCACCCGCCCGAGGCCCAACCCTCCTACAGCCCAGTTGCTGACGCCCAGGGCCCCAGAGGCCCAAATTGCTGGCCCTAGGCTCAACCCACCTGCAGAAGGCCCAAACGGCCCACCACGGAGGCCTAGGACCAACTGAAGCTCAAAAAAGTTACTCTGAGTTAAGCAATAAGAAGCGTGAAAAGCGAAGACCACATCCTGATCACATATTCCTGGAGGTAATCAGAAAACATAAAAAATGACCAAAACACATAATTAATTAATTATTAGGGTCACAGATAAACATTAAACATGCCCAAGAAGCAAAA
>NW_006408814.1:2348720-2349944 GCF_000296735.1 Chrysochloris asiatica | reverse complement strand
ATGGAGACAGCCAAAGTGCCCATCAACTGAAGAATGGATAAACAAATTGTGGTACATACACACAATGGAATATTATGCTACATTGAAGAATAACAAAGAATCGGTAAGCCACGACATAACATGGATGAACCTTGAGACATTATGCTGAGTGAAATTAGTCAGTCACAAAAAGAGAAATACTGCATAGGACCACTACTGTAAAAGACTAAGGGAAAGAACCCATACTAAAACGGGGTGGGGGAATTCTTTGTTGATTATTGGGATGTTGAGGGTGGGTGAGGGGAGGGTGGGGAAGGTGGAGCACAGGGCAGGAATTAGACACAGGATAGTTTGGGTGATAGGGAGGGGGCAATATACAAATAGGGAGTGGGGGAATGGAAGAACAATGCAGATGGGAGAACAATTAGCCAGGCCTCAATGGGCTAAGTGAGACAGAGGTAAATGATGATATATGCACAACGTTAGAAGAACAGGGTTCTGGGATACAGAGATTGAGCCATGGTTGGAATGTGGAAAAGGGGGGATAATATTAAGGTGCTTGGCTGTCTTTTGAATCTTGGTTTTCCTTGCATTATATTATAAAATAGACACTGGAGGGGGAGAGAAAGGAATAGCAAAAAAGCTCACTATAGAAAGCTTCCAAGTCCGTCTTCTGCCTATAACTGATTAGAATACCTAAAATGGGGCTACAACGTGCCCAGTGAAGGAGGCTTCCTGCGGAGCCTCTGCAATAAATAAGACTATAGGTGGAAGCCTGAACCACATCCAGATCTCCAGAGATGGGAAATTCCCACTTGAAAGGACAAGCAGACCAACCTGGAGTGGTTAGAAGAACAGAAGATACTTCTTGAAAGAAAGACCTACAGGAAAAATACAAAACAACATAGGCAGACCAACTGTTACTACAAGAAAAAGCAACTTGCTTGCCTAAGAAACATCAAGGCAAGAAGTCAGGTCCCCTTAGTGCAAACCCCCTTCCAAGACTAAGACTCAATGGGAATACACGCTATGATTGGTGACCACACTCGACACCAATAAGGGGAAGTGAGGGAAAAACAACAATGAAGCAGTGAGCTAAGCCCACAACATTCAATAGACTTCTGTGAACCCGGGTGAAGACCTGGTTTGTCATCAGTGTGGCAAGACCTGGGGACTCTTGGGCCCAGATTCAGTGACATAGCCACAGAGGACTAGAGTGGAGAGTGAAGTGTCCAGCTGATAAGA
>NW_006408814.1:2344237-2348589 GCF_000296735.1 Chrysochloris asiatica | reverse complement strand
TACACCTATGGAAGCAGTAGCTCAAAAGAGGGAACAAGTCCTTACAGCAATAATCAGCCCCACCCCCTCCACACACAGAGTAGACAGGGATGGGCAACTGGGACATTAGCTACCCAAAATGGGGGGTAGGGGGCTACAAAGGCAAGAAATGACTGGCTTACAAGCTTTCAGGAGGGAACCTAGATCCAGAGGGCCTGGAGGAAGGTAGAATCTCCAGTGAGTAGTTATCTATCTGACTAGGCGGAGCTGATGCAATGAAATACAGACGGGTCTCTTGTGATACAATAGTGAATAATTGCTATCAGGACTGTCTGTGAGGGTCAGAAATGTAAAGATAGATGTTTTATAGCAAGGAGGGGAGTGATTAACTTTTCAGTCTAGGAGTGGAGGTCCCTAGAAATATCAAGGGAGAAGATAAGAGAGTGGGACCCTACCCAGAGAAGCAGTGATGCCTTAAATGGAGGCAGAGATGATGACGTGGAGTGATGGAGCAGCTGGAAACTTTAGACCTAGAGAAGGAGAGCGACTGTGTGCTGAAGACCTAGGGGGAATGGGGGAAGGATTGCATGGAAGGGATTGTAGCCATGGCAATGAGACGATATACAATAGAATGAATGTAATACTGACGTTCTCCCATGTAAACTATCACATAATTCACCATAAAATATTTTTAAAAAAAGACCCCTTCAATGGCTTTTCATACCAAACGGGGTTTCAGTATCCCAAAAAGGAATTTATCCTTCTTATAGAGAAGGATAACAATCTTAAATGTGCTGTACAGAAGGAATCTATAAACAATGTCCTTTGGTTGACTTATAAGATTCTTGACTCTTTTAATAATACAGTCTACTAGAATCTGCTTTCAAAATAATAACTAGTAATCAAAGTTTAAAGATACAAATGATTCAACAGGGAAATCTGTTTCATATACAGGAAAGAAACCTAAGCTTGTATTTCACTAATGAGAACGTTTCTTTAAGGATGTCATGATTTAGGAAACTACTTTCTTGCTGTAATGGCAAGATGGAAATACTAACGTGTTACAGTGTTTTCCTGCCCAAAGAACCTTTCAGAAATTTTGTAAAGCTTGTGTTTGCCTGTTTCTTGATGTCACCATCATTCTATCAGTTTCAAAGTTCCTATCTCTTTCAAAAGATCCCTTCATACGCTTTTCGTACCAAGCTGGTTTTCAGTTTCACAAAAAGGAATTGAATCCTAAATTGAAATCAGTAGCCTTCTTAGAGAGAAGCCTAACAATTCTAAATGTGCTGTATGGCAGGTATCTATAAACAATGTCTTTTGGTTGACTTATAGGAATCTTGACTCTTTGAATAATACAGTCTCCTAGAATCTGCTTTCAAAGTAATAAACAGTAAGGACAGTTTAAAGATACAAACAATTCAACAGGCAAAGCTTTTCCACATAAAGGAGTGAAACCTAAGCTTGTATTACATATAGAACATTTCTTTAAGGATGTCATGATTTAGGAAACAACTGTTTTGCTTTAATGGCAAGATAGAAATACTAACGTGTTAGAGTGTTTTCCTGCACAAACAACCTTTTAGAAGTTTTGGAAAGCTTGTGTTTGCCCGTTTTTTGATGTCACCATCATTCTATCAGTTACAAACTTCCTATCTCTTTCAAAAGAGCCCTTACTACGCTTTTTTGTACCAAGCGGGTTTTCAGCTTCACAAAAAAGAATTGAATCCTAAGTTGAAATCAGTAGCGTTCTTTGAGAGAAGCCTAACAATCCTAAATGTGCTGTACAATAGGAATCTATAAACAATATCTTTTGAGTGACTTATAGGAATCTTGACTCTTTGAATAATAGAGTCTCCCAGAATCTGCTTTCAAAATAATAACTAGTAAGGACAGTTTAAAGATACAAACGATTCAACAGGCAAAGGTTTTTCACATACAGGAATGAAACCTAAGCTTGTATTACACTAATGAGAACGTTTATTTAAGGATGTCATGATGTAAGAAACTATTTTCTTCCTGTAATGGCAAGATAGAAATAACGTGTTAGTGTTTTCCTGTCCAAAGAACCTTTTACAAATTTTGCAAAGCTTGTGTTTGCCCGTTTCTGGATGCCACCATCATTCTATCAGTTACAAAGTTCCTATCTTTTTCAAAAGACCCCTTCATACGTTTTTCATACCAAGCAGGTTTTCAGTTACACAAAATGGAATTGAATCCTAAGTTGAAATAATTAGCTTTCTTAGAGAGAAGGCTAACAATCCTAAATATGCTGTGTGGCAGGAATCTATAAACAATGTCTTTTGGTTGACTTATAGGAATCTTGACTCTTTGAATAATACAGTCTCCTAGAATCTGCTTTCACCCAAGGTAATAACTACTAAGGACAGATTAAAGATACAAAGGATTCAACAGGAAAAGCTGTTTCATATAGAGGAATTAAACCTAAGCTTTTATTACACTAATGAGAACGTTTCTTTAAGGATGTCATGATTTAGGAAACTATTTTCTTGCTGTAATGACAAGATAGAAATAACATGTTAGAGGGTATTCCTGCCCAAAAGAACCTTT
Source organism: Chrysochloris asiatica (assembly GCF_000296735.1). Lineage (NCBI taxonomy): Eukaryota > Metazoa > Chordata > Mammalia > Afrosoricida > Chrysochloridae > Chrysochloris > Chrysochloris asiatica. The sequence goes on along the minus strand of NW_006408814.1, from coordinate 2,346,039 downwards.
TAGAAGTTTTGAAAAGCTTGTGTTTGCCTGTTTCTTGATGTCACCATCATTCTACAGTTACAATGTTCCTATCTCTTTCAAAAGACCCCTTCATACACTTTTTGTACAAGTGGGTTTTCAATATCCCAAAAAGGAATTGAATCTTAAATTGAAATCATTAGCCTTCTTAGAGAGAAGGCTAACAATCCTAAATATGCTGTATGGCAGGTATCTATAAACAGTGTCTTTTGGTTGACTTATAGGAATCTTGACTCTTTGAATAATACAGTCTCTGAGAATCTGCTTTCAAAATAATAAATAGTAAGGACAGTTCAAAGATACAGACGATTCAGCAGGGAAAGCTTTTTCATATAGAGGAGTGAAACCAAAACTTGTTTTTCACTAATGAGAACGTTGCTTTAAGGATGTCATGATTTAGGAAACTACTGTCTTGCTGTAATGGCAAGATAGAAATAATAACGTGTTGGAGTGTTTTCCTGTTCAAAGAACCTTATAGAAGTTTTGGAAAGCTTTTGTTTGCCCGTTTCTTGATGTCATAAGCATTCTATCAGTTACAAAGTTCCTATCTCTTTCAAAAGAGCACTTCAAACGCTTTTCGTACCAAGCGGGTTTTCAGTTTCACAAAAAGGAATTCAATTCTAAATTGAAATCAGTAGTCTTCTCAGAGAGAAGGCTAACAATCCTAAATGTGCTTTACAGCAGGAATCTATAAACAATGTCTTTGGGTTGACGTATAGGAATCTTGACTCTTTGAATAATACAGTCTCCTAAAATCTGCTTTCAAAGTAATAAATAGTAAGGACAGTTTAAAGATACAAACGATTCAACAGGGATATCTTTTTCACATACAGGAGTGAAAACTAAGCTTGTATTACACTAATGAGTACTTTTCTTTAAGGATGTCATGATTTAGTAAACTATTTTCTTGCTGTAATGGCAAGATAGAAATACTAACGTGTTAGAGTGTTTCCCAGCCCAGAGAACATTTTGGAAGATTTGGAAAGCTTGTACTTGCCCGTTTCATGATGTCACAATCATTCTATCAGTTACAAAGTTCCTATCTCTTTCAAAATAGCCCTTCATACGCTTTTCATACCAAGCCGCTTTTCAGATTCCAAAAAAAGGAATTGAATCCTAAATTGAAATCATTAGCCTTCTTCGAGAGAAGGCTAACAATCCTAAATGTGCTTTATGGCAGGAATCTATAAACAATGTCTTTTCGTTAACTTATAGGAATCTTGACTCTTTGAATAATACAGTCTCCTAGAATCTGTTTCAAAGTAATAACTAGTAAGGACAGTTTAAAGCTATAAGCGATTCAACAGGGATGGCTGTTTCATATACAGGAATGTAATCTAAGCTTGTATTTCACTAATGAGAACGTTTCTTTAAGTATGTCACAATTTAGGAAACTATTTTCTCGCTGTAATGGCAAGATCGAAATACTGACGTCTTAGAGTGTTGTCCTGCCCCAAGAACATTTTGGAAGGTTTGGAAAGCTTGTGTTTGCCCGTTTCTTGATATCACCATCATTATTATATCAGTTACAAAGTTCCTATCTCTTTCAAAAGACACCTTCATGTGCTTTTAGTACCAAGTGGGTTTTCAGTTTCCCAAAAAGGAATTGAATCCTAAATTGAAATCATTAGCCTTCTTAGAGACAAGCCTAACAATCCTAAATGTGCTGTATGGCAGGAATCTATAAATAATGTCTTTTGGTTGACTTATAGGAATCTTGACTCTTTGAATAATACAGTCTCTGAGAATCTGCTTTCAAAATAATAAATAGTAAGGACAGTTCA
>NW_006408814.1:2339156-2344137 GCF_000296735.1 Chrysochloris asiatica | reverse complement strand
GGAAACTACTGTCTTGCTGTAATGGCAAGATAGAAATAATAACGTGTTGGAGTGTTTTCCTGTTCAAAGAACCTTATAGAAGTTTTGGAAAGCTTGTGTTTGCCCGTTTCTTGATGTCACCATCATTCTATCAGTTACAAAGTTCCTATCTATTTCAAAAGACCCCTTCATACGCTTTTCGTACCAAGTGTGTTTTCGGTTTCCCAAAAAGGAATTGAATCCTAAGCTGAAATCAGTAGCCTTCTTAGAGAGAAACCTAACAATCCTAAATGTGCTGTACGGCAGGAATCTATAAACAATGTCTTTTGGGTGACTTATAGGAATCTTTACTCTTTGAATAATACAGTCTCCTAGAATCTGCTTTCAAAGTAATAACTAGTAAGAATAGTTTAAAGATACACTTGATTCCACAGGTAAAGCTTTTTCATATACAGGAATGAAACATAAGCTTCTATTACACTAATGAGAACGTTTCTTTAAGGATGTGATGATTTAGGAAACTATTTTCTTACTGTAATGGCAAGATAGAAATAACGTGTTAGAGGGTATTCCAGCCCAAAAGAACCTTTTAGAAATTTTGGAAAGTTTGTGTTTGCCTGTTTCTTGATGTCATCATCATTCTACAGTTACAATGTTCCTATCTCTTTCAAAAGACCCCTTCATACACATTTTGTACAAGTAGGTTTTCAATATCCCAAAAAGGAATTGAATCTTAAATTGAAATCATTAGCCTTCTTAGAGAGAAGGCTAACAACCCTAAATGTTCTGTATGGCAGGCATCTATAAACAGTGTCTTTTGGTTGACTTATAGGAATCTTGACTCTTTGAATAATACAGTCTCCTAGAATCTGCTTTCAAAGTAATAAACAGTAAGGACAGTTTAAAGATACAAAGGATTCAACAGGCAAAGCTTTTTCACATACAGGAGTGAAACCTAAGCTTGTATTACACATAGAACATTTCTTTAAGGATTTCATGATTTAGGAAACAACTGTTTTGCTTTAATAGCAAGATAGAAATACTAACGTGTTAGAGTGTTTTCCTGCACAAAGAACCTTTTAAAAGTTTTGGAAAGCTGGTGTTTGCCCGTTTCTTGATGTCAACATCATTCTATCAGTTACAAAGTTCCTGTCTCTTTCAAAAGACCACTTCATACGCTTTTTGTACCAAGCAGATTTTCAGCTCCACAAAAAGGAATTGAATCCTAGGTTGAAATCAGTAGCCTTCTTTGAGAGAAGCCTAACAATCCTAAATGTGCTGTACAATAGGAATCTATAAACAATATCTTTTGGGTGACTTATAGGAATCTTGACTCTTTTAATAATGCAGTCTCCCAGAATTTGCTTTCAAAGTAATAACTAGTAAGGACAGTTTAAAGATACACACAATTCCACAGAGAAAGCTTTTTCACATACAGGAATGAAACCTAAGCTTGTATTACATTAATGAGAATGTTTCTTTAAGGATGTCATGATGTAAGAAATTATTTTCTTCCTGTAATGGCAAGATAGAAATAATAACATGTTAGAGTGTTTTCCTGTCCAAAGAACATTTTAGAAGTTTTGCAAAGATTGTGTTTGCCCATTTCTGGATGCCACCATCATTCTATCAGTTACAAAGTTCCTATCTTTTTCAAAAGACCCCTTCATACGCTTTTCGTACCAAGTGGGTTTTTAGTTTCCCTAAAAGGAATTGAATCCTAAGTTGAAATCATTAGCTTTCTTGAAGAGAGGGTTAACAATCCTAAGTATGCTGTACTACAGGAATCTATAAACAACGTCTTTTGGTTGACTTACAGGAATCTTAACTCTTAGTATAATACAGTCTCCTAGAATCTGCTTTCACCTGAGGTAATAACTAGTAAGGACAGATTAAAGATACAAAGGATTCAACAGGGAAAGCTGTTTCATATAGAGGAATTAAACCTAAGCTTGTATTTCACTAATGAGAACGTTTCTTTAAGGATGTCATGATTTAGGAAACTATTTTCTTGCTGTAATGGCAAGATAGAAATAACGAGTTAGAGGGTGTTCCTTCCCAAAGAACTTTTTAGAAGTTTTGGAAAGCTGGTGTTTGTCTGTTTCTTGATGTCACCATCACTCTACAGTTACAAAGTTCCTATCTCTTTCAAAAGACCCCATCATACGCTTTTTGTACAAGTGGGTTTTTAGTATCCCAAAAAGGAATTGAATCCTAAATTGAAATCATTAGCCTTCTTAGAGAGAAGGCTAACAATCCTAAATGTGCTGTATGGCAGGTATCTATAAACAGTGTCTTTTTGGTTGACTTATAGGAATTTTGACTCTTTTAATAATACAGTCTTCTAGAATCTGCGTTCAAAGTAATAACTAGTAAGGACAGTTTAAATATACACATGATTCAACAGGGAAAGATTTTTCACATACAGGAGTGAAACCTAAGCTTGTATTACACTAATGAGAACGTTTCTTTAAGGATGTCATGCTGCAGGAAACTATTTTCTTTCTGTAATTGAAAGATTGAAATACTAACGTATTAGAGTGTTTTCCTGTCCAAAGAATATTTTGGAAGATTTGCAAAGCTTGTGTTTGCCCGTTTCATGATGTCACCATCATTCTATCAGTTACAAAGTTCCTCTCTCTTTCAAAAGACCCCTTCATACACTTTTTGTACCAAGCCAGTTTTCAGTTTCCCAAAAAGGAATTGAATCCTAAATTGAAATCATTAGCCTTCTTAGAGAGAAGCCTAACAATCCTAAATGTGCTGTATGGCAGGAATCTATAAACAATGTCTTTTGGTTGACTTATAGGAATCTTGACTCTTTGAATAATACAGTCTCTGAGAATCTGCTTTCAAAATAATAAATAGTAAGGACAGTTCAAAGATACAAATGATTCAACAGGGAAAGCTTTTTCATATAGAGGAGTGAAACCAAAACTTGTTTTTCACTAATGAGAACGTTGTGTTTGCCTGTTTCTTGTTGTCACCATCAATCTATCATCTACAAAGTTCCTCTCTCTTTCAAAAGACTCTTTCATACGCTTTTCGTACCAAGCGAGTTTTCAGTTTCCCAAAAAGGAATTGAATCCTAAATTGAAATCAGAAGCCTTCTTAGACAGACAGCTAACAATTCTAAATGTGCTGTATGGCAGGAATCTATAAACAATGTCTTTTGGCTGACTTATAGGAATCTTGACGATTTGAATCATACAGTATCCAAGAATATACTTGCAAAGAAATACACAGTAAGGACAGCTTAGAGATACAAGCGATTTTGAAATACTTTAGAGGTTTTTGCTGCCCAATGAAACTTTTAGAAGTTTTGGAAAGCTTATGTTTGCCCATGTCTTGATGTCACAAGCATTCTATCAGTTACAATGTTCCTATCTCTTTCAAAAGATCCCTTCAAAAGCTTTTCGTACCAAGCAGGTTTTCAGTGTGCCAAAAAGGAATTGAATCCTAAGTTGAAATCATTAGCCTTATTAGAGAGAAGGCTAACAGTCCTAAATGTGCTATATGGCAGGAATCTATAAACAATGTCTTTTGGTTGACTTATAGGAATCTTGACGATTTGAATCATACAGTACCCAAGAATATACTTGCAAAGAAATACAGAGTAAGGACAGTTTAGAGATACAAACGATTCAACAGGGAAAGCTTTTTCACATACAGGAGTGAAACCTAAGCTTGTATTAGACTAATGAGAACGTTTCTTTAAGGATGTCATGATTTAGGAAACTACTGTCTTGCTGTAATGGCAAGATAGAAATACTAACGTGCTAGAGTGTTTTCCTGCCCAGAGTACCTTTTAGAAGTTTTGGAAAGATTGTGTTTGCCCGATTCTTGATGTCACCATCATTCTATCAGTTACAAAGTTCCTATCTCCTTCAAAAGACCCCTTTATACGCTTTTCATACCAATCGGGTTTTCAGTTTCACAAAAAGGAATTGAATCCTAAATTGAAATCATTAGTCTTCTTAGAGATAACGCTAACAATTTTAAATGTGCTGTACGGCAAGAAACTATGAACAATGTCTTTTGGTTGACTTATAGGAATCTTAATTCTTTTAATTATACAGTCTCCTAGAATCTGCTTTCAAAGTAATAACAAGTAAGGACAGTTTAAAGATACACACGATTCCACAGGGAATGCTTTTTCACATACAAGAATGAACGCTAAGCTTGTATTGCACGAATGAGAACGTTTCTTTAAGGAAATAATGATGTCGGAAACTATTTTCTTCCTGTAATTGCAAGATTGAAATACTAATGTTTTAGAGGTTTTTGCTGCCCAATGAAACTTTTAGAAGTTTTGGAAAGCTTATGTTTGCCCATGTCTTGATGTCACACGCATTCTATCAGTTACAATGTTCCTATCTTTTTTAAAAGATCCCTTCATAAGCTTTTCCTACCAAGCGGGTTTTCAGATTCACAAAAAGGAATGGAATCCTAAGTCGAAATCATAAGCCTTCTTAGACAGAAAGCTAACAATCCTAAATGTGCTGTACGGCAGGAATCTATAAACAATGTCTTTTGGTTGACTTATAGTAATCTTGACTCTTTGAATAATACAGTCTCCTAGAATCTGCTTTCAATGTAATAACTAGTCAGGACAGTTTAAAGATACAAACGATTCAACTGAGAAAGCTTTTACATATACAGGAATGAAACCTAAGCTTGTATTACACTGATGAGAACGTTTCTTTAAGGATGTCATGATTTAGGAAATTACTGTCTTGCTGTAATGGCAAGATAGAAATACTAACGTCTTAAGAGGGTTTTCCTGCCCAAAGAAACGTTTAGAAGTTTAGGAAAGATTGTGTTTGCCCGATTCTTGATGTCACCATCATTCTATCAGTTACAAAGTTCCTATCTCCTTCAAAAGACCCCTTTATATGCTTTTTGTACCAATCGGGTTTTCAGTTTCACAAAAAGGAATTGAATCCTAAATTGAAATCTGTAGCCTTCTTAAGGAGAAGGCTAAAAATCCTAAATGTGCTGT
>NW_006408814.1:2336120-2338064 GCF_000296735.1 Chrysochloris asiatica | reverse complement strand
ACTAGTAAGGACAGTTTAAAGATACGCACGATTCAACAGGGAAAGCTTTTTCACATACAGGAATGAAACCTAAGCTTGTATTACACGAATGAGAACGTTTCTTTAAGGATATCATGATTTAGGAAACTATTTTCTTCCTATAATGGCAAGATAGAAATAATAACATATTAGAGTGTTTTCCTGCTCAAAGGACCTTTTAGAAGTTTTGGAAAGGTTGTGTTTTCCCTTTTCTTGATGTCGCCATCATTCTATCAGTTACAAAGTTCTTATCTTTTGAAATGACCCCTTCATACACTTTTCGTACCAAGTGGGTTTTCAGTTTCCCAAAAAGGAATGAATCCTAAGTTGAAATCATAAGCCTTCTTAGACAGAATACTAACAATCCTAAATGTGCTATATGGAAGGAATGTATAAACAATGTCTTTTGGTTGACTTATAGGAATCTTGACTCTGAATAATACAGTCTCCTAGAATCTGCTTTCAGAGTAATAACTAGTAAGGACAGTTTAAAGATACAAACAATTCAACAGGGAAAGCTTTTTCACATACAGGAGTGAAACCTCAACTTGTATTACACTAATGAAAACTTTTCTTTAAGGATGTCAAGATTTAGGAAACTATTTTTTTGCTGTAATGGAAAGATAGAAATAATGTGTTAGAGTGTTTTGCTGTCAAAAAACCTTTTAGAAGTTTTGGAAAGCTTGTGTTTGCCTTTTTCTTGATGTCACCATTATTCTATCAGTTACAAAGTTCTATCTCTTTCAAAAGACCCATTCATGCATCTGCAACAATTAGAAACAGACCAACAGAGGGAACAAAAGAAGTAATAGTCACCAAAACATAATAATAATAATAAAGATCAGAGCAGAAATAAATGAGATAGAAAACAGAAATACTATAGAAACAATCAACAAGACAAGAAGCTGGTTCTTTGAAAGAATTAATTAATTCAACAGACCATTGGCAAACCTAACAAAAGAGAAGAGAGAGAAGACACAAATAACACGCATTAGAAATTATATGGGTGATATCACAATGGAACAAATGAAATCAAAAGGATAATAACAGAATACTATGAAGAGTCGTACTCCAACAAATTTGAAAAGTTAGAAGCAATGGATGCATTTTTGGATAAACACGATCTACGTAAACTTACACACAGTGAAGTAGAAAACCTGAACAGACCCATAACAAAAGAAGAAATCAAACAAGCCTTCAAAAGACTCCCAACCAAAAAAAGTCCAGGCCCAGATGGATTCACAGGTGTATTCTACCAAACATTCAGGGAAGAGTTATCACCAATCTTATTCAAATTATTCCAGAATATAGAGGAGGATGGAAAACTTCATAATACATTCTATGAAGCAAGTATAACCCTCATACCAAAACTAGGGAAGGACGTTACTAAGAAAGAAAACTATAGACCAATATCCTTCATGAACATAGATGCAAAAAATTCTCAACAAAATCCTAGCCAACAGAATTCAGCAACACATCAAAAAGATAATACATCATGATCAAGTGGGATTCATATGCGGGATGCAAGGATGGTTCAACATTAGGAAAACGATCAACGTTATCCACCATATAAATAAGAAATAAGAAAAGAACAACATGATCATATCGATTGATGCAGAAAAGGCATTTGACAAAATCCAACATCCATTCCTGATAAAAACACTCAACAAATTGGAACTGAAGGAAAATTCCTTAACATAATAAAGAGCATATATACAAAGCCAACAACAACACGGAATACTGAGCCACAAGGCTGTTTAACTGCAAGTTGCAGAAAGCCTCATCTCTCTCACATGGAGGGCCTGGAGGATTTGAGCTGCTGACCGCGAGGTTCGCAACCAGTTTTTGTTTGTTTGTTTGTTTGTTTGTTTGTTTGTTTGTTTGTTTGTTTGTTTTAACCACTACACTACCAGGACTTCCTTGAAG
>NW_006408814.1:2330245-2333030 GCF_000296735.1 Chrysochloris asiatica | reverse complement strand
ATTGTTTCGTTCTGCTGTGCATGGAGTCGCTGTGAGTCGGTTCCGACTCGATGGCACCTGACAACAACAACAACAATTGGCAAAGAAAAAGTAAAACTCTATTTGCAGATAATACAATCCTATATTTAGATAATATTGGAATGATGGATATCATTGCTGATGTCAGATGGATCTTGGCCAAAAGTAGAGAATACCAGAAAGATGTTTACCTGTGCTTTATTGACTATGCAAAGACTTTCAATTGTGTGGATCATGACAAGCTATGAACAACATTGTGGAATATGAGTATCCCGGAACATTTAATTGTGCTCATAGACTGCCTCTGTATGTAGACCAAGAGACAGTTGCTCAATCAGAACAAGGAAGCACCGGATGTTTAAAATTAGGAAAGGTGTTCACCAGGGTTGTATTCTTTTATCATACATATTCAATCTGTATGCTGAGCTAATAATCCAAGAAGTTGACTTATATGAAGAAAACCCTGTGATGTTCAGATGACACAAAGTTTCTTACTGAAAGTGAGGAGGAATTAAAATACTTACTGATGAAGATCAAAGAACACAGCCTTTGGTATATGTTGCAACTCAATGTAAAGAAAACCAAAATCCTCACCAGTGGACCAATAAATGACATCCATATAATCAGAGAAAAGAGTGAAGTTGTCAAAGACTTCATTTTGCTCGAGTCAACCATCAACACTCATGGAAGCAGCAGTCAAGAAATCAAATGATGTATTGTATTAGGCAAATCTGCTGCCCACGACCTCTCTAAGGTGTTGAAGAGCAAAGATGTCAGTTTGAGGACTAAGGTGTGCCAGACCCAAGCCATGGTATTTTCAATAACCTCATATGCATAGAAAAGCTGGACAGTGAATAAGGAAGACCACAGAAGAATTGATGCATTTGAGTTATGGTGTTGGAGGAGAATATTAAAAGTACCACAGACTGCCAAAAGAACAAGCAAATCTGTGTTGGAAGGAGTACAGCTAGAGTGCTTCTTGGAGGCCAGGATGGCCAGACTTTGTCTCTCATACTGTGGACATATTATCAGGAGGAACCAGTCACTGGAGAAGGATATCATAGTGGGTAAAGTGGAGAGTCAGAAAAAAAGAAGAAACCCTCCCCAACGAGATGGTTTGGCACAGTGATGGCAATGATGGGTTCAGGTGTAGCGATGACTGTGAAATTGGCCAGGACTGGGCAGTGTTTTGTTCTGTTGTACATAAGGTCACTATGAATCTGTACCAACTCAATGGCACCTAACAACAACAACATACTTAGAAAATTCCAAAGAATCAGCAAGAAAATTATTGGAACTCATTAAAATATTAAGCAAATTGCCAGGGTACAAGATAAACATACATAAATTAGTTGGATTATGTTACACTAATAAAGATAGTTCAGAAAAGGAAATCAGGAAAGCAACATCATTTGCAATATTCACCCAAAAGATGAAATATTTGCGATTAAATATAACCAGAGAAACAAAAGACCTACACAAAGAAAACTACAAAACAGTGCTACAAGAAACCAAAACTGACCAACATAAAAATGGAAGAACATATCATGATCATGGATAGAAAGACTTAACATTGCAAAAATGTCAACGCTATCCAAAATTATGATGCAATCCCAATCCAGGCACCAAAATCATTCTTTAAAGAGATGGAAAAACTAATCACCAACTTTATATAGAAAAGAAAGAGTCCCCAGATAAGCAAAGCATTATTAAAAAGGAACAAAGTAGGAGATCACATATTTCCCTCTTGCAAAACCTACTACACAGGTGATGCGGCGCTTCCCTGACCAGGCAACCCAGGTAGGGAAGTCTCTGGGGAAAAAGGGCAGAATTGCACATAGGCAACCTCTCTCTAGCAGACAGACAGCCTTTGAACAAACATAAGATCTTATATTTCAACAGTCTGAACTCGTTTTTTTAAAATATCAAATTGCTGACGAATTACAGGCATTTTAAGCTTTTGCCTGCCTGCACACGGATCCCGCTTCCAAGCCCACACCCAAGTCTGCACCAGCAAGTGCCTCTGCCCCCTGCAGACACTGAAATGCAGGGCTAGAGCAACCCCACTTAGGAGGCTGCATTTCCAGAGAAAAGGATAACAAAGCGAACAAATAGAGAGGGATATCGGCATGGATATCAGGAAAATTGGGGTACCCATGGTGCAGAGAGACAGAGAGGCATTCTTTACATCATCAAATACGGACACTGCCTCCCTCCAGCCATTACCCTAGCCCCCTACAGCCCCAGCCTACACCAGCCCTCTGCCAAGCCACTGAGGCTCAGGAACGCCCAAGGCACAAGCCTGATGACTGAGGACAAGACCCTCCCAAGGCCCAGACAATCCCACTGAGTCCAAGGCCTGCCCTGAGGCCCAACCTGCCCACAAACTGGTCACAAAGGCCCAAGCCAAACCAAGGCCCAAATCACATACCCACCGCCGCTGAGGTACAGGTAACCCAAGGCCCAACCCGCCGTGCAGCCAGGTTGCTGAGGCCCAGTGTCCCAGAGGCCCAAACCGTCCACCCGAGGCCCAACCCTCCTGCAGCCCGGTCGCTGACATCCAGGCCCCCAGAGGCCCAACCCTCCCACAGCCCGGTCGCTGACGTCCAGGCCCCCAGAAACCCAACCCGCCCGCCTGAGGCCCAAACCGCCCGCCAGAGGCCCAACCCTCCCGCAGGCCAGTCGCTTATGTCCACGCCCCCAGAGGCCTAACCCACCCACCCAAGGCCCAACCCTCCTACAGCCCGGTCTCTGACGTCCAGGCCCC
>NW_006408814.1:2329386-2330060 GCF_000296735.1 Chrysochloris asiatica | reverse complement strand
AACCCACCCGCCCAATACCCAACCCTCCCGCAGCCCGGTCACTGATGTTCAGGCCCCCAGAAGCCCAAGCCGCCCACCCGAGGCCCAAACCACCCACCCAAGGCTCAACCCTCCTACAGCCCGGTCGCTGACATCCAGGCTCCCAGAGGCCCAACCAACCTGCCCGAGGCCCAACCCTCCTGCAGCCCAGTCGCTGACTTCCAGGCCCCCAGAGGCCCAACCCGCCCGCCTGAGACCCAACCCCCCGCAGCCTGGTCGCTGATGTCCAGGCCCCCAGAAGCCCAACCTGCCCACCTGAGGCCCAAACCACCCGCCCAAGGCTCAACCCTCCTACAGTCCGGTCGCGGACGTCCAGACTCGCAAAGGCCCAACCAACCTGCCCGAAGCCCAACCCTCCTGCAGCCCGGTTGCCGACATCCAGGCCCCCAGAGGCCCAAACCGCCCGCCCAAGGCACAAACCACCCACCCGAGGCCCAACACTCCTACAGCCCAGTTGCTGACACCCAGGCCCCCAGAGCCCCAAACTGCCCGCCCTAGGCTCAACCCGCCCAATCAAGGTCCAAATGGCCTACCGCGGAAGCCCAGGCCCAACTGAGGCTCAAAAAAGTTACTCTGAGTTAAGCAATAAGAAGCGTGAAAAGGGAAGACCACATCCTGATCACATATTCCTGGAG
>NW_006408814.1:2307824-2310824 GCF_000296735.1 Chrysochloris asiatica | reverse complement strand
TTTAAAAAAAGCTAAAGTGGACAGAGAGAAATACTTTTAACTGATGGTATATGGAGGGGATTATAATCAATGTAATGAAACAAGTTATATGAATTTTTGAATGTGAAACTGATGATGTGCCCTGTAAACTTTCACTGAATCCACAATAAAATCCTTAAATTAAAAAAAAAAAAATTTTAAATGTCATTTGATTTCTTGGCTGCTGCTTCCATAAGTGTTGATGGTTGATCAAAGAAACTCAAGTTTTTCACAACTTCCATCTTTTCTCCACTCATCTTGATTTTATTTATTGGTCTAGTTGTGAGGATTTTCATTTTCTTTACACTGAGGTGCAACCTATACGGAAGGGCTGCGGTCTTTGATCTTCATCAATAAGTATTTTAAGTCCTATTCACTTTCCCCAAAGCAAGACTGTGTCATCTGCGTATTGCAGGTCTTCCTCCAATCCTGATGCCAGGTTCTTCTTCATATAATCAAGCTTCTGGAATTACTTGCTCAGCAGACAGATTGAAGAAGTATGGTGCAAGAATATAAACTTGGGACACTCTTTCCTAATTTTAAACCATTCAGTGTTCCTTTATTCTGTTTGAACACCTGCTTGGTCTATGCACAAGTTCCTTATAAGCACAGTTTAGTGTTCTGGAATACTCATTCTTTGCAATGCCGTTCATAGCTTGTCATGATACACACAATTGAAATCCTTTGCATAGTCAGTAAAGCACAGGTAGACATCTTTCTGGTTCTCTTTGCTTTCAGCTGAGCTCCATCTGATGTCAGCAATGATATCCCTGGTTCCACGTTCTTCTCTGAATCTAGCTTGAACCTCTGGCAGTTCCCTGTCAATATACTGTTGCAGCCGTTTTTGAATTATCTTTAGCAAAATTTTACTTGCATGCACTATTAATGATATTTTCCAATGATTTCTGCATTCCGTTGGGTCACCTCTCTTTGGAATGGGCACAAATATGGATCTCTTGCAATCAGTTGGTCAGGCAGCTTTCTTCCAAATTTCTTGGCAGAGATGAGTACCTTCAGTGCCAGATCAGTTTGTTGAAAAATTTCAATTTATGTACCATCAGTTCCCAAAGCCTTATCCTTTGGCAATGCCTTCAGTGCCCCTTGGACTTCTTTCAATACCATTGGCTTTTGATCATATACTACCTCTTTCCTACCCCCACAATTATAGGGTTTATTAGGGAAGTGAACAGGGTACAATTCAGGATGAAAATCAATTCAGGACGAAACTGTTCTCCAGTCAGGAACACCTCTTGACTGTCATATTGCAGGCATATCACAACCTTGTCTTTGGCCTCTCAGTCTCATGGTTCCTTGGTCTCTGACCTGCTCAGGCAAATGTTACAAAGCTCTTTTAATCAGTCTGTGAATGCCCAAAGGGCACATTCTGCAAGCCAGTCTCCTGCCCATAAGCATTCAGCTTTACTCAGTCCATGGGCCTAGAGACTGAAGTTGCTTTGTCTCTCTGTGACACTGCCTCTGCCCATTGCTGCTTTTCTATGTAGGGATCTCATTCTCCACTTGTTCTCTTCCTTCTTGATGGTCCTGGGATTGTCTCCATATACTAGCTCTTGAAATGGTTGAACATCAACCATTTCTTTTTGGTACAGTGACTTCCATATCTTTTTGATGCTTTCTGCATCATTCAATATTTTGCCCATAGAATCCTTCAATATTGCAAGTTGAGGCTTGAATTTTTTTCTTCAGTTACCTCTGCTTGAGATATGCTGAGTATTTTCTTCTCTTTGTTTTCCAGCTGAAGGTCTTTGTACATTTTATTATAATATTTGGCTCTGTCTTTTCAAGCTGCCCTTGGAAATTTTCTATTCTCTTTTACCTCCTCATTTCTTCCATTTGCTTTAGAATCTCTACTCTAAAGAGCAAGTTTCAGAGTCTCTTCTGACATCCATTTTGATCTTTCTTTCTTCCTTGGCTTCTTAATGGCCTTTTTCTTTCCTCCTGTGTGATGTTCTTGCTGTCAGCCTGCTAATGCTCTTCAGGCATTAGTGTCAAATTAATCAAATATGTTCTTGAGATGATCTCTAAATTCAGGTATGATATGTTCCAGGTCAGGGAATTTTGGTAGCATAGTGGTTATGAGTCGAGCTGCTAATCTCATGGCCAGCAGTTCAAAACTACTAGCCATTCTGTGGGAGAAAGATGAGGTTTTCTGCTCCTATAAAGATTTACAGCCTTGGAAACACTATGCAGACTTGCTATAAATTGGAACCAACTCCACAGCCATCACCACCACCATGTTCAAGGTCCTATTTTGGCTCTCAAGGACTTATTTAAATTTTCTTCAGCTTCAGCCTGAAATTGCATATGAGCAATTGATGATTTGCTCCACAGTGTTCCCATGGCCTTGTTTTGGCTGATGATATGGAGCTTTTCCATCATTGCTTTCCACAGATGTAGTCAATTTTATTTCTGTGTATCCTATCTGGTGAGGTCCGTATGTTTTGTCACCTTCTATGTTGTTTTAAGAAGGTATTTTCAGTGAATAAGTCATTGGTCTGGCAAGATTCTATCATGCAATCTTCAGCATTGTTTCTATCACCAAGGCCTTATGGTGGAGGCCAGCATTAGTGCCATCTAGTAGTGAAAGCTGAGTCGGCCCTCATGCTCTTATGATTGGCCTGAAGACAAGTTTCACCTGGTTAAGGTGATATCAGTGATCGAGACTTATTGTTAATTGTAACTAGGACAATCCTGGGAAAAGGAAACTTAAATTGAGCTAAAATCATGTGATTCTGTGTTACTATAACAATGCTTATACTTATGTAATCATATCCTGGTTGATATCCTGGTGGGTATTCTTATTCCTTCTTACTATAGAAAACCTTGTAACTAAGCAATATAACAATGACCTAATGCTAAAAAGTCCTATATAAACCACGTTGCTACAATAAACTAGGTCACTGGCCATCAGCCTGTGTCCCTTATCTGATCTACCGATCCCCGCCTCTTCCTCGAGTAATCCAC
>NW_006408814.1:2306160-2307551 GCF_000296735.1 Chrysochloris asiatica | reverse complement strand
GTTGAGGATGCATGGAGGGGATTAGAACCATGGCAGTGAGATGATATACGATGGAATGAATGTAAAACTAAAGTTCTCCCATGTAAACTATCATATAATTTACAATAAAACATTAAAAAAAAAACAAACCTACTACACAGTCACAGTAATCAAAACAGCTTGGTACTGGTACAATGAAAGATACAGAGCTCAATGGAACAGAATTGAGAACCCAGAAGTAAATCCATCCACCTATGCTCACTTGATCTTTGACAAAGGACCAAAATACATTAAATAAGGAAAAGATAGTCTCTTCAACAAATAGTGCTGGCAAAACTGGAAATTCATTTGCAGAGAATGAAACAAGACCCGTATCTCACACCATATACAAAACAAAGTCATTGTGGATTGTTGTTGTTGTTGTTGTTTAGCGCTGCCATATTTGTTTCAACTCATATTGACCCTGTATAGGGTGTCTGAGGAGTGGCTGGTGAGACTGAACTGCCTACCTTGAAGTATGATCTGATCTTGCAGCTCAGTGCATTAACCCACAGTGACACACAGGGACTCCCAATGTGGATTAGAGACTTAAATGTAAAATCTAGAACTATAAAGATCATTAATAAAATAAAAAAAAATAGGGACATGTCTTCAGCCTTTAACTGACTGGAATATCTAAAAAGGGTTCTAGAACTTGCCCAGTAAAATAGGCTTCTGTGGAGCCTTTGTAGAGTATAGATGGAATTCTGAGCCTCATCCAGAACCTTCTGATGTGGGGCATTCCCATTTGAAAGGACAAGCAGATCAGCCTGTAGCAGCTAGAGGAATAGAAGAAACTTCTTGAAAGAAAGACCAGCAGGAAAATTCCAAAACAAAAACAGCAGTCTGAGAACAAGCAAGTTGTTCTCTGGGGAGCCATCAAGGCAAGCAATCAAGTCCCTTCAATACAAACCCCCCTCTAAGACTGAAACTCAAAGAGAACACATGAGCAGCCATGTAAGCTTGCTGGAGACCACCTTGGTCTACTGGTGAGTGGAAGAGGGGGAAAGGCAGCAATGAAGATATGGGCTGAGTTTGACCAGGTTCCATAGACTCCTGCCAACCTGGAGATGAGAGAGAGAAGAAGAAGGTCTGGTTGTTCTGAGGTGTGGTGAGACCTGGGCACTCCTGAGCCTATGGACAAGGACATAGCCACATAGGGCTAGAGCTGAAAGTGAAGCATCCAACTGATATGAAGTGAGGGAAGACGCCCAAGAACACCCAAAAATGTAGATATTTGACCTAGCTTTGATGGCTTGATGATCAAAATTCAACTAGAGGAAGATAAAAAAAATTTTAATAAAGGAAACAAGTGCAAATTACTACATTTTGATGAACTTGGCCTATACTTATGGATGTAGTAGCTCAAAATA
>NW_006408814.1:2303539-2306060 GCF_000296735.1 Chrysochloris asiatica | reverse complement strand
ATAAACCACGTTGCTACAATAAACTAGGTCACTGGCCATCAGCCTGTGTCCCTTATCTGATCTACCGATCCCCGCCTCTTCCTCGAGTAATCCACGCAGTGGTCTGAGCAGGTCTCTGACCCCGATAAGTGGTGCCCACGTGGAGGCTCAAGTACAAGAGATTAAGCGGCTGACCCTCTACAAGGAGACCCGAAGAACAAGGATGTGCAGACAAACACTAGAAGCAGAGGGCATTCGATCAGTTAAGTATGGGTAATAAACCAGTAAAAGTTCGGTATGTAAATATGCTTAAAGATATGCTGAGAACCAGAGGAGTGAAAGTAGACCGTGGTCAGCTTTGTAAATTTATAGATTTTGTAAATATAGTTTGTCCTTGGTTCCCTGAAGATGGGATTGTAGATGTAAAATTATGGAATAAAATAGGACATGATTTGCAAGAATATTATGACAAGAACGGGCCCGCTTGAGTGCCCGCTGATACTTTCAGTTTATGGAGGCTTGTCCGAGACACTTTTGATTTCAGTAGCGACCGTCCGGCAAGCCCTGAAAAAGAAATAAAACCATCCGCGCCCAGTGCGCCTGATAACATCTATCCCAACGTTGGCACTCTCAAAAAGGAAGCCGTAGGTAAAGAATACAGTGACTCTGACAGAGATGTTGTTTTGTGGCCAGACCCTCCGTCCTCCACCATGCCTGCTGTTTATCCAGTTAGTAAAGAGACAGTTAAGGAAGAAGCTCACAGAATTGCTGATATCAATCAACAGCAAGGCCAAGGGGGGGCCACATTTGACATGCTTGTGGGAGAAGGGAATTTTCAAACTTTGCAGAAACAAATTGAATACCCTATGCCTGCCTACACCCAAATTAACCAGTGTGGGTGTAAGGCATGGAAAAGTATTCCCAATACAGGGAAACAGACCACCGAACTTTCAAAAGTTCTCCAGGGTCCTGATGAGCCTTTTCAGGACTTTGTTTCTCGATTGCTTATTACAGCTGGTCACAGCTTAGGCGACTCTCCTAATTTCTTAAGCCCAAAAGATCAGGCAGAGATAAAAAAGAAAGCTGCCAAATTCCATCGGAGTTATTTGGACTTTCTCTTTCATGAAAGACCTCCTTGAATGAATTGCAACTTTAATAATGAAAGGTAGGAGAAAAAGCCAAGAGTTATTTAGAAAAGGTTTCTCTAAAATCATCATGGGTTGCTGCCCTAAAGCCTAGCATGACTTTTACAATCCTGAAAAGACCAACCTATGTGTTGCTGCCAGTAAACCTCTCCCAAGAGTGGTATGATGATGTTGGCTTGCAGCTTGTCAACGAGTTTACCACATTGCTTTCTAGATCAAAGCGAGGACTTTGACTTACAGTGATGGGTGTAGTGTCTTTTATCACCTTGCTTGTTTCCCTCACTGCCACCACAGTTGCACTTACTCAAGAGATTCAGACTGCAGCCACTATCAACGAGCTGATGGACAATGTTACCTACAACTGGGACCGGCAAGAAAAAATTGATCTTGCCTTTGAACATCGCTTGAATGAACTGTATGACACTATTAACATACTTGGGGATACCTTAGAGCAAGTCATGTTCTGGCAACGCCTTTTGTGCCATGCTGATTATCGCTCCATTTGTGTAACTAAGCTGGTGCATAATGCCTCAGCATTCCCTTGGCCCATAGTGCAAGCCCATCTGCACAGAGTATGGGTTGCTGAGAATATCAGCCGAGAATAGAATGAGTTACATGCACAACTAATTGCTATGCATTACACCCCCCGCCTTGATAGCAAACCTGCAGTATTAGCTAAGCAACTTCTAAATAATTTTAAAAATTTGTTCCCTACTATTCCCTCCCTCTCTCAATTGTGGGGTCCCATTCTAGCTATTAGCATACTTGTCATCTTTGCTTGTCTCCTCCTTCCCTGCCTTCTTTGGATGGAGGTCAACCAGTATAAGATGCTGTGGAGCCATCTTCACAGCCTCCAACTAAAGACACTCCCCCGACACATGCAGGACATGTAGCCAATGATGGGTAAGGATTGGTGGACCCCAGTCAACCTAAGACAGAGCCATTGCCTTACGCTGAAATGAGTTTCCATGACGGGTAAGACTGGGCACTCACACTGACCACCTAAGACAGGCAACGTCCCTTAAATAAATAAAGAAGGGTGAGGTGTTGGAGGCAATCATTAGTGCCATCTAGTGGTGAAAGCTGAGTCGGCCCTCATGCTCTTATGATTGGCCTGAAGTCAAATTTCACCTGGTTAAGGTAATGTCAGTGATCGAGACTTATTGTTAATTGTAACTAGGACAATCCTGGGAAAAGGAAACTTAAATTGAGCTAAAATTGCGTGATTCTGTGTTACTATAACAATGCTTATACTTATGTAATCATATCCTGGTTGATATCCTGGTGGATATTCTTATTCCTTGTTACTAAGAAAACCTTGTAACTAAGCAATATAACAATGACCTAATGCTAAAAGTCCTACATAAACCACGTTGCTACAATAAACTAGGTCACTG
>NW_006408814.1:2298905-2303439 GCF_000296735.1 Chrysochloris asiatica | reverse complement strand
CACTGAATAGTTTTCATCTTGTCTAGATGGGTCTGGTGAAAAGAGATGGGGATAAGATTCTTATGATTCAATAGTGAGTAATTGTTATCATAACTAATTGTGACTGTCTTAACTGTAAAGGTGGAAGTTTTGTAACAATAAGGGGGAGGGCAGTTTATCTTACAGTCCAGAACAGAGGACCCTAGGACCATCAAGGTGAGAAGAGCATGAGCAGAATGTAGGACCCTATCCAGAGAAGCAGTGACACCAGAGATGGAGGCAGGGATGAGGACATGGAGAGATAGAGCAGCTGAAGACTCTGGACTTGTGGAAAGAGAAAGGCATGTGCTGGCAGCCAGGAGGCAGAATTGCAGAATGTGCTTTTCAGTTGTTTAAATGATCATATATTCCTTAGTGTTTTTGTGAACACACCCCCAACTACCCCCCAAAATCAGAGGGACTAGAAGCAAATACTGTTGAATGATGATGCATGGAAGAAATTGTAATCATTGCAATGAAACTTTGAATATAAAACCGATGTTCTCCCATGTAAACTATCACTCAATTCACAATAAAAACTTAAGAAAAAAAAATGGAATAGGGACAAACTTAGGGACTTTGATGATACTGTTGTTAAATGCTGTTGGGTCAGTTCTGACTCATAGTGACCCTGTATAGGGTTTCCAAGGAGCGACTGATGGGTTTGAATCAACAATGTTGTGTTTATCAATCTATTGCTTATTGTAAGGAGCTCTGGTAGCGTAGTGGTTACGAATTGGTCTGTGAACCACAAGGTCAGCAGTTTGAAACTACCAGCTGTTCTGCAGGAGAAAGATGAGGCTTTCTGCTCCCGTAAAGATTTACAGCCTTGGAAACCCTGTACAGGATCACTATGAGTTGGAACCGACTCCACGGCACATAACAACACCACCAGGATTCCATTAGCCATTAGAGATGTGAATCAAAACAACAATGAGATATCATCTTACTCCAGCATTAATAGCAAAATTAAAAAAACAGAAAACAACAATTTCTGGAGAAGATGTAGTGAAACTGAGATTCTCCTACACTGATGGTGGGACTGTAAAATGGTACAACCATGTGGCAAACAGTGTGGCACTTTCTCAGGAAGTTGGAAATACCTTATGACACAGCAATCTCTCTGCTTGGTATAAAAATGCACAAGAAATAAGAGCCATGACAAGAATAGATCTATGCATACCCATGTTAATTGCAACACTGTTCACAATAGCAAAATGATGGAGACGGACTAGGTGCCCATCAGCCGAGGAATGGTTGAACAAACTTTGGTACATACACACAATGAAATATTGTGAAACATTGAAGAATAATGATCAATCTGCACAACAGCACACAATATAGAAAAACCTGGAGAACAATATGCTGAGTGAAATTAGTCGGTCACAAAGGGACAGATATTGGATGAGACCACTACTGTAAAAAAAGTCAAGAAAATGTTTTCAGGTTGTAATAAATATTCTATGATGGCTACCAGGGGTGAGAGGGAAGGGAAAATTACAAAGTTTGATGATTCAAGCCCACCAGCCGCTCAGCAGGAAACAGAAGAGGCTTTCTGTTCCCATGCAGATTTAAAGCCAAAGAAACCCTGTACTGTGACTCAGAGCCAACTAGATGGTACTTAACAACAACAACAAAATTATAGACACGTGCTAACTTGAGTGAAGAGGAAGTTAGTTAAAAAAGAAAAGGGAAAATAAATACATCAATCATTTTCATTAAGAAAAAGAAAGAAAGAGAGAAGTAGGGGGAAAACCAGAAGGGTTACTCCTTGGACGAGTCACTTCCTGTTCTGGATCCTGTTTCCTGTTTTGTAGATTGAAAATTAAAACATTTCCCCAGGATTTTCATAACAGTCAAGGCACATAAATAATAAAAAATTAAAAAAGAAGAGAGAGTAAAAGTAAAAGTGGATTTATTATCCCTGTGGTCCTTGATCAAGGTACCAGGTAATGCAAAAGGTTTGTGCTCAGCTGCTAAACCCAGAGGTTGGCGGTTCAACCCCACACAGCCGTATCATAGAAAAAGGACCTAGCAATATGCTACTGGAAAGATTACAGCCAAAGAAAGCCAAGTGGAGCTCAATTCTACACATGTGAGCCCATAGCAATGGGTTTGGTTTTTGGTTTGGTGGTTCTTGATCACCCCCCAAAATGGAGACCCTTTGGGTCATCTCTTGTTTCCTGCCTTCTGTATCTCCAGTAGACAGATTATTGTTGGTTCCCATCAAGTAGACTGCTACTCATGGCAACAGAATGAAATATTTCCCAGTCCTTAAGATCCTCACAATTATTGGTATGCGTGAGTCTATGCCACAGCTGTGTATTTTGAGTGCATCCTAACCTAGGGGGCACATTTTCTAGCACTATATCAGACACTATTCTGTTGCGATCTATAAGGTTTTCATTGGCTCATTTTAGAAAGGAATCCCTGGATGGTGCAAACAGTTAATATCCTTGGTTGCTATCCAAATAGTTGGAGGTTTGAGGTAGAAGAAATGCCTAGCAATCTACTTAGAAAACATCAGCCATTGAAAACTCTGTGAGGCTTAAATGGAGCCATTATGAATTGGAATCAACTCAGCAGCACCTGGTGGTTGATTTTCAGAAGTAGATCATCAACACTTTTTTCCTAGTCTGTCTTAGTCTGGAATCACTGCTGAAACCAGCCCACCATGGGTCACCCTGCTAGTTTTGAAATACTGGTGGCATACTTTCCAGCAAAGCAACACAGTATTACAAACTGACAGGTAGGGGGTGGCGAGACAGCTTGAAACTGTCAAAAAGAGTGATGAAAGGGTGAGAGATCCTTTTGGTGTGTGTGTGGTGGGGGAGGGGGAGACCGCTGTAAGATGAACAGAAGTAATATGAAAGTGATCTGCAGGGTATCTGCGCATATGCAGCATGAGCAGAGACAAAGGGAAAGAATTACCAGCTGACTACAAATTGGAAGAGCTGTGCGATAAGGGCCTAGGGCAGCCCAGAACTGGGGGAAAGATTGGAGGATTAGGGTAAGTGACAAGAGAATTCAAACCGCCAGGTACATCTTAAGTGCCTGATTCAGTACAGGAACAAGCAAAGGCATATAATAGCTGCTTCCTGCCCTCAAGGAAACTATAATCTTCTTAGGAATGTTAGACATAAAACTCAGGAGAAGTTAGATCATAAAATATTTAAATAGCATTTCACAATGTTGCTCCATCAGTTGCCAAATGAGTTATAGCATTGATAAGTAGGAATTGCTAGGGACTTGGAACAAGGAGATATTATTTATTAATTTATGGTGTGGATAGGTGCATAGTTTCTTTATGGGAGAAAGGAAGGTTTAACTGAGCCAATCAAACAAGGAGCATGGGGGTTACAGAAGGGAAGCTCAACATCCACGGAGTGTGTTAACAGTAATAATATCAAAATTCAAACCAAGCTCCTTGCTGTCGAGTTGATTCTGGCTCATAGAGACCCTAGAGTGCACAAAAGAACTACCCTATGGGATTTCCAAGGCTGTAAAATCTTTACAGAAGCAAACTGTCATATCTTTCTTCCTGCAGAGTGGCTCATGTGTTCCAATTGCTGACCTTTCATTTCTTGGCCGAGTGCTTTAACCACTGCATCTCCAGGGATCCTTGGCAAAGTTAAAGTTGTTGTTAGGTGCCTGTTGAGTTGGTACTGACTCATAGCGACCTTATGTACAACAGAACGAAACACTGCCCTGTCCTGCACCAACATTACAATTGTTGCTACGCTCGAGCCCATTGATGCTGCCACTGTGTCAGTCCATCTTGTTGGGGGACTTCCTCTTTTATACTGACCCTCCACTTTACCAAACATGATGTCCTTCACCAAAGACTTGTCCCTCCTGATAATATGTCCAAAGTATGAGAAATGAAGTCAGGCCATCCTGGCTTCTAAGGAGCATTCGGGCCATATTTTTTTAAAATACAGATTGGTTTGTTCTTTAGGCAGTCCGTGGTTCTTTTTAATATTTTCCTCCAACACAACTCAAGTGCATCAGTTCTTCTATAGTCTTCTTTATTCATTGTCCACCTTTCACATGCATATGAGGCTATTGAAAATATCATGGCTTGTATCAGGCGCAACTTAGTCCTCAAGCTTTGGTCTTGTGCAGCAGATTTACCTAATGCAAAATATCATTTGATTGGGGAACAAACAAGATGGCAGATCGGGTGGACGTGTAGTAAAGAGCTCCGCCAACAACAACAACACAGAATACCCGACCAAGCAGGCTCAGGGGATGGCCCCAGAACTCTGAACCACATATAAAGGAATATTTAAAAGGTTGGAAGGCTTACAGCTGGGGGAATTTGTGGCAGAAGCAAAAAATATATTGCTTTCTAGTCCAGGATGCTCGGCTGCTTCAGGAGCCACCATCTTGGGTGAGACCAAGCAGGGGAAGGATTGGAGTGGCCACAGACGCCTGGCAGAACCTCTGAGATAAAGGTGTAGACATTCTTTTCTTTTGGTATCTGTTCATTGGTCCCTTGCTGTCTGCGCACCTC
>NW_006408814.1:2280880-2290732 GCF_000296735.1 Chrysochloris asiatica | reverse complement strand
ATAAACCACGTTGCTACAATAAACTAGGTCACTGGCCATCAGCCTGTGTCCCTTATCTGATCTACCGATCCCCGCCTCTTCCTCGAGTAATCCACGCAGTGGTCTGAGCAGGTCTCTGACCCCGATAGGCTTATTTTCTAATGACTGATCCTTCCTATTTGTTTCTAACCTTTGCATACCAATCACCAGTGATTATCAGTACATCTTGACTCCATGTTTGATCAATTTCAGACTGAAGAAGTTGGTCAAATTCTTCCGTTTCATCATCACTGGCTTTAGTGATTGGTGCATAAATTTGTTTAATAGTTGTATTAACTGATTGTCCTTGTTTTCATATGGATATTATCCTGTCACAGACAGTGTTTTACTTCAAGATACATCTTGGAATGTTCTTTTTGCTGATCAGTGTGACATTATTCCTCTATAATTTGTCATTGCTGATATAGGAAAACATATGATTGTCAGATTCAAAATGACCAATGCAAGTCCATTTCAGCTTACTAATGCCTACAATATTGATGTTTGTGCATTCCATTTCATTTTTGACAAATTCCAATTTTCCTAGATCCATGTTTTGTACATGGTCTGATTATTAATGAATATTTATAGCTGTTCCTTCTCATTTGGAGCTGTTACCCATCAGCAAATAAAGGTCTTTTTCTTCATCATTATCATCTATACTTTGAGGAGGCAGGTCTTCCCCAGTCGCATTTTGAGTGCCTTCCAAACTGAGGAGCTCATCTTCGAGAAGCAGCACTATAGCTGACAATATTCTGGTGCTCTTCATCATGTTTCAATATTTAATATTCTGGTGCTATCTGACAGTGTTACACTGCTAAAGGTTTCAGTGAAAAAAATATTTGAAAGTAGTTTGTGTCTTCTTCTTCCTAGTCTGTCTTCATCTGGAAGCTCATCTGATGTCCACTATGGGTGACCCTGTTGATATTTAAAATACTGATGGCATAACTTCCAGAATCACAGCAACACGAAGCACCTACAGTAAGAAAAACTGACAGACAAGGGGTAGAATAAGATAAATAGCTTTCATTTATTGAGCACTTACTGTAAACTCAGAAATTTACACATTTTATCTCAGATCACAGTGACTCTGTAGAATGAACACTAAACTTCAAACCCCAAGATTTGTAGTATAAGCCCACCAGCTGCTCTGTGGTAGAAAGATGAGGCTTTCTGTTTCCAGAAAGATTTCAACTTCAAAAACTGTGAGTTGGAACCAACTCAACAGCACACAACAGCAAAAACAATTTCAGTTAAGTCTTTCAGTGATCTCATGGGGTTGCAATTAAAACCAGTACTAGTTGCTTTAATAGGCATCCTGGTGTGGCACGGTAGGATAAGCACTGGACTACCAATCACAAGGTCTTTGGTTGAAACCCAGTAGCTGTTCCTTGGAACCCCTATACAGGGTCACTCTGAGTAGGAACCTATGATGGCACTTAACTACTACTACTAGCTGCCTTAATAGATAAATCCTCAAACCTCAGTAGGTTAATAAGAGAAAGGCTTATTTCTACTCTTGTAAAATGGTCATGTGTCCGTCAGTTTGTCATACTTGCATGTTGTTGTGATGGTTGAAGCTCTACCACTGGCATTTCAAATACCAGCAGGCTCACCTATGGTGGACAGATTTCAGCAGAGATTCCAGACTAAGAACAGAGTAGGAAAAAGGAATAGGTGGTCTACTTCTGAGGGATTAGCCCCTGGAAACCTGATGAATAGCAGTTAAACATTGTCTGATATAGTGCTGGAAGATGAGCCTCAAATTGAAAGGTTCTCAAAATATGACTGAGGAAGAATTGCCTCCTTAAAGTTGACCTTAATGATGTGGATGGAGCAAATCCTTTGGGAGGTATTCATTTGCTGATGGGGCACAACTCAAAATGTGAAGAAACAGCTGCAAATATCCATTGATAATTGGAAAGTGGAATGCATAAAGTATGTATCTGGGAAAATTGAAAGTTGTAAAAATAAAATGGAATGCATAGAGATTGATATCCTAGGTATTAATGAGCTGAAATGGACAGGTATTAGCCATTTTGAATCTGACAGTCATACAGTTTACTATGCTGGTAATGACAAATTGAAAAGGAATAGTGTTACATTCATCATCAAAAAGAACATTTCAAGATGTATCTTAAAAATACAATGCTGTTTGATATTGGATAATATCTAAACACCTACAAGGAAGACCAGTTAATACAACTATTATTCAAATTTACACACCAACCACCAAAGCCAGTGATGAAGAAACCGAAGAATTCTACCAACTTCTGAAGTTTGAAATTAATCAAACATGCAGTCAAGATGCATTGATGCCCTAACTGGCTGCTTTGAAAAGCCATCTTTGCATTGTTCTGGGTGCAGCTTCCCACTAGCCACTAGCCGCAGCCCCGTCTGCCGCTCCACTACGCCACCACAATGGACTCCCTGAGCTCTCTCGCCAGAGTCCCGGAACTCAAGCTCTCTTTGTCATCCTCTGTATCGGATCACCGTCGTGCGACAGACACGGCTGTGGACACCAGCTCCAAGATCACCACTAAGGATTTAAAGAATAAGGAGGTTGTGGAGGAAACAGAAAATGAAAGAGACGTACCCGCTAGTGGGAACACTAATGAGGAAAATGGGGAACAGGAGGCTGACAATCAGGTAGACGAGGAAGAGGAAGAAGGTGAGGAGGAGGAAGAGGAAGAAGGTGATGGTGAGGAAAAGATGGAGATGAAGACGAGGAGGCCGAGGCACCTACGGATAAACGGGCAGCTGAAGATGAAGAGGATGATGATGTTGATGCCAAGAAGCACTAGACCGACTAAGATGACGAGACACTCAAAAAAGGAAAAGTTAAACTTCAAAAAGGCCACCTTGACCTATTCACTCTCCATTTTCCATGTCAGAATGTAGACGTGGTCACCTTCCGAGTAGAGTCCCACCCACCCACTTTGGGCAGCGCCACCCGCAGATAACACACGCTCACACACCACCTAAACAAAACCACAACATGAACTTGCAACAGGGGAGAAAAAAGAACCAAAACTTCCAAGGCTTTGCTTTTTTCTTAAAAGTACTTTAAAAAGGAAAAATTGTTTGTATTTTTCATTTACGTTTTATATTTTTGTTAACATATTGTTAGGGATCAGCCATTTTTGATGATATCAGATGACCAAACCAGCCTTTGGAGGGTTCTCTGTCCTAATTCTGACTGTACTTGTGATGTGACCATGTTCATTATAATCTCAAAGGAGAAAAACAACAACAACTTGTAATAAAAGCAAAAATAACAGCAAAAAAATACAATCTAATTCTGAGCATTCCAATAACTTTTTCTATGTATGTACTTAGCTGTACTATAAGTAGTTGGTTTGTATGAGATGGTTAAAAAAGGCCAAAGATAAAGTTTCTTTTCCTTTTTTGTCTATGAAGTTGCTGTTTATTTATTTTTTACCTGTTTGATGTATGTGTGAAACAATGTTGTCCAACAATAAAATGGAATTTTATTTTGCTGAGTTGTTCTAAAAAATTAAAATTATAAAAAGATACATTGATAATCACTGGTGATTGGAGTGCAAAATTTGGAAACAAAGAGGAAGTATCAGTAATTGGAAAATATAGACTTTGTAATAGAAATTATGCTGGAGATTGCATGGTAGAATCTTTTTTAAAAATTATTTTTCCTTGTAATTCTCATTTGTATTAGCATATGCCTGGAGACAATGGAGTAACTCTAATATTCCTGGGTTGAAGTCAGGAAGGGTTTGTTATTCATATGAACGACTCCATCTTCAGCCATCATCCAAAACCTGTTTTGCCAAAGTTGCTTACACACATAAAGTCATTGAAGGAGAAATCTGTAAATAATTCACAACTTTTAATTATACTTTATGTTACGCTGCATCAATTCTAACTTGCATTATTTTTTCAATTTTGACATTGCTTAAGTCCCAACGAGATGGATTGGCCAAGTGGCAGCATCGATGGACTCAAGTGTGGCAACATTAGTGAGGTTGGCCCAGGATCAGGCAATGTTTCGTTCTGCTGTGCATAGTAGGGTTGCTATGGGTCGGTGCTGACTCAATGGCACCTAACAACAACAAAGTCAGGATGTAACTTCAAATTGGTAGTGTCCTACAATTACTGTTTGACAGGTTGTTGTTGTTGTTGTTGTTAAGCACCAATGATCTGGTTCTGACTCATAGCAACCCTGTATAGGGTTTCCAAAGAACTGCTGGTGGTAGTGGTGATAAAAGGAGCTCTAATAGCACAGTCCTGGTGTGACACTATGGGTTAATGCACCTGACTACAAAGTCATTTGAACTGCAAGGTTGGCAGTTCGAGCTCACCAGCTGCTCCTTGGAAACCCTAGACAGGGTCACTATGGGTCAGAATTGACTCAACGGCACTTAACATCAACAATAGCACAGTGGTTAAAATGCTCAGTTGTGGGTTCGAGTTGGCTTCACGGGAGAGAAATGTGGCAGTCTGCTTCTATAAAATAGTTACAGGCTTAGAAACCTTATGGGAGCAGTTCTAGCTGTTCTATCTCCTCCCTGTAAGTTGGAATTTACTCCATAGCATCAGGTTGGGTTGGGTTTGCTTTGTAGTGGTCACATAGGAATCCTGGTGTAACAACAGTTATTGGCTGGGGAGTTAACTGAAAGGTTAGTGCTTGGAATCTTCCAAGTGGCTCTGCAGGAAGACCATCTGGTGATCTACTCCCATGGAGATGACAGCCTAGGAAACACCATGGGGAGGTTCTGCTCTGTTACATGGATTTGCTATGAGTCAAAACTGACTCAGCGACAGCTACCACAACAATAATGTGGTGACATAGATGTTTTCACTTACACGTGGGCAAACCAGACTGGAATTCATGTTGACTGAAAACAGCAGCTCCTTGTTTTATTCAGAAAACAATTTTTGGTTGATTGGAGGAAGAATATGAGTCCTGATTATTGCCTTAAAACCTCTACTATGCTCTTTTTTTTGAGGATAAGGAAT
Organism: Chrysochloris asiatica; assembly: GCF_000296735.1. Taxonomy (NCBI): domain Eukaryota; kingdom Metazoa; phylum Chordata; class Mammalia; order Afrosoricida; family Chrysochloridae; genus Chrysochloris; species Chrysochloris asiatica. Next base: position 2,285,719 of record NW_006408814.1, on the reverse strand, counting down.
TTAGATTTTTAATCTGAGATTCATATCTACTTTGGAAAACTCATTGAACTATTCTGTTTCAGAACAGCTTTCCTGTCTGCCAAATGTGTGTCTTCCTTATCTCCCTCACGATGGAGATAATACTAAGCTATAATGACCCAGATGAAAGGTTTGTTCAAAATATGCAACTTAAGCTTCATGTTTCTATTTCATTATCCATAAAGACTAATTCTATAATCTACACAGTGTAACTCAAGTCTAATTTTGTTTTTGTTTTTGTTTTAAATACTGGTGTTGGTGTTAGTTGCCATCGAGTCAGCTCCGACTCATGCAGATCTTATGATGAAAGTGAGTCAAAAATTATCCACACTCTGGCTGTAGGATGTGTTTTAATTAACTTTAAGATACAACGAATGTATCATTTTTTGAAATAATCTCCTTGCTTTTCAATACACTTCGTCCATCTGTCAACAAGTTTTCATATTCCCTTATTTAAAAAATGTTTTAGGCTGAGCTGTGAGCCACGAATGCACCACTGTCTTCACTTTTTCATCAGAGGTGAATCTTAGTCCTCTGAGGGCTGCTTTCAGGGGACCAAACAGGTGACAGTCTGATGGAGCAAGATCAGGACTAATAGGGAGGCTACTTTAACACCTCAAAATGAAGTTTTTGCAGGGTGTCAACAGTGTGAGCAGAGATGTGGGGACGTACAATGGCACAATGCCTTTGGATAGCAGTCTTCTGTGTTTGGTCAAAGTTTAGGCTTCAGCTTTTCAGTGACCCTTGCACTGTAATGAACACTACTGATTTTTGAACATGATAGCATCTTGCAAGACTAGTGGCTTATTCATATGCAACAGTAACTGGATTGGAAAGTCCAGATCACAGGTGGGACCCAGGCTGATTAAATATATTCATCCCAAGTCACCTTGGATAGCACTAATATACAGCTGGCAAACTGAGGGTGGGAGAGAGAGTAAGGTACAAAGAAAGAGAGAGAGATACAAGAGAGAGAGAAAGAGATACAAGAGAGAGATAGACAAGTAGACAGACAGAGGCAAAGAGATGGAGAGATTGAGATTAAGGTGTTGTTTATGGGTCAGATCTGGAAGGGCACCCATTACTTCTCCTGTATACATGGACCAAAACCCAGCCACACAGCCACACCTAACTCAAGACAGGCTGGGAATCCTAGTTCAGCTATATGCTAAGGAATAGTTAGCTAGTACAACTTCTCCACACTGGCCTCTTTTTCATGAAACGTAAGGAAACGTGGGTTCAGAGACAAGTCAAGAAGCATCATTTACCCATATATCATTGATGGAGCAAACAAAAAATATGAATATATAACTTAAATTAGAAAATTACCAAAAGACAAATTTAAAAGCATCAAGTTACGTAACTATTTAAAGTCATCATTTAGAAAACAAAAAAGGTAAATAACAATTAAGAAATTGTTGTTAAGTACTGTCGAGTCGGTTCTGACTCATAGACACCCTGTATACAATTTCCAAGGAGTGGCTTGTGGGTATAGGATGATTATATGACATTTGGAGGGATCCATCAAAAGAACTAAAAATGGAAATACCTCTGGAGTCAAAAGTGGTTTCTTCTGGATGTATTTTTATAAGTCCTTTTGCACATTTGCTTTTGCCTAAATTACTTTTATTTACATCTTTAAGATTTTATTTTTTAAGTCATATATGTTTGTGTAAAGAAATCCAGATAATACAAAATGTACAAGAAGGAAAATAAAAAGCTGCCAATATTACCAACCCTTCACTTTCAGAGGTAACCTCTGTTCCCATCATTTTGGGGAACCCCCTAGGAGTTTCCTGACACATATAAACTTGCATGCATGAGTGTGTACTGTTTCCACAGTGACTCATTCCCTCAAGGTGTTTGGTAATGTCTAAGAAGTTTTATTCTTCCTGATGGCTGCATAGTATAGTATTCCTTTGTATGGGTGCACCATTACAGGCCACACAAGCAGATTCTCTCCTTCATTTCCTCCTCTCTCCTTATCTCCCTCCTCTCTTCCCCTCTTCTTTTGTTGTGCATGTATTTTGTGATTACAAACAATTCTATACAAGGTATATATTTTGGTATATTCAGGAGGTTCTGTAGGATAAGCACTCGACTGCAAAGCTGGTTTGAACTGCAAGGTTGGTGGTTCAAAGTCACCAGTTGCTCCTTGAAAACCCTTTACAGGGTCACTATGCACCAGAACTGACTCAACAGCATTTAACAACACTAACAACAACAACATGCCAATCTGGAAAATGGACCTAAGTCTACTACAGGCCTAAGACACTATAAAACCATAAAACTCCACTGCCATCCTGTTTATTCAGACTCATAGAGACCCAAGACTTTAAACAAGGGGTCTGGACCTGCCACAGCAACCTCAGTTCTAGACATCGTATTGTTGTTGTTGCTAAGTGCTGTTGACTTATTTCTGGTTCATAGAGATCCTGTATAGGGTTTCCAAGGAGTGGTTGATGAGTTTGAATTGCTGACCTTGTGGTCCAGTGCATTATCCCACAGTGCCACACCAGAATTCCCTAGCAGAAAAAAATTTTTCTGCCAAAATGTTTAACATCATTCATGGTCCAGTGTTTATTCTTCAGAGTCACAGCCGTTACATAAGGGATGAGTTAACTAAATGTTTGACCAAATATAGCAGGCTAATTTTTTTTTAAGTTTTTATTGTGAATTGAGTGATAATTTACATGGGAGAACATCAGTTTTACATTCATTGTTTCATTGCAATGATTGCAGTCTCCTCCTGCATCATCATTCAACAGTATTTGCTTCTATTCTCCTTGTTTTTTGGGGGGACATGGGTGTACAACAAAACAATCATGAATATATAATCATTTAAACAACCAAAGGTCACATTCTGCAAGTCTGCCTCCTTGCCACCAGTACTCAGTCCCTCTCTTTCCATGAGTCTAGAGTCCTCAGCTGCTCCCTTTCTCCATGTCCCCATGTCAGTGGTGTTGCTGTTTCTCTGGATAGGGTCCTGTATTCTACTTGTGCTCTTCTCCCTTGATGGTTGTAGGGACCTCTGTTCTGGACTGTAAGACGAACTACTCCCCCCTTGTTGTTACGAAACTTCTGCCTTTACAGTTGTGACAGTTGCAATCAGTCATGATAACAATTACTCATTATTACATCATGAGAATCTTATCTCCATCTCTTTTCACCAGACCGTCTAGACAAGATGAAAACTATTCAGTGGGGATTCTGCCTTCCCCGCATACTCTGAAACTATCCTGCTCTTGAAAACTTGTAAGCCAGTCACTTTGTGCCTTGATAGCCCCCCTATTTTAGGTAGCTAATGTCTAAGTTGCCCATCCCAATCAACCCTGTATACAGATGGAATAGGATTGATATTTGATGTGAAGACACCTTCCCTCTCAGTTGGTATTTTGAGTTACTACAACCGTAAATATAGGTCAAGTTCACCAAATTGTAGCAATTTACACTTGTTTCCTTTATTTAAAAAAAAAAATTTGTTTTATCTTCCTCTAGTCGAGTTCTGATCATCAAGCCATTGAAGCTAGGTCAAATGGGTACTATCTACAAGTTTGGCCATTCTTGTGCATCTCCCCTCACTTCATATCAGTTGGAAGCTTAACTCTTAGCTCTAGCTCTCCGTGGCTATGTCTTTGTCCATGGGCTCAGGAGTGTCCAGGTCTCACCACACTTCAGAACAACCAGCCCTTCTTCTTCTCTCTCTCATCTCCAGGTGGACAGTAGTCTATGGAATGTGGCCAAACTCAGCCCATATCTTCATTGCTGCCTTCCCCAGCTTCCATTCACCCATAGACCAACATGATCTCCAGCAAGCTTACATTCCTGCTCATGTGTTCCTTTTGAGTTTCAGTGTTGGAGGGGGATTTGTCCTTAAGGGACTTGATTGCTTGCCTTGATGGCTCCCTGGTGAACAACTTGCTTGTTCTTGTAGTAGCCAATCATACTGCCATTTTCGTTTTGGAATTTTCCTGCTGGTCTTTTTTTCAAAAAGTTTCTTCTGTTCCTCTAGCTGTTCCAGGATGGTCTGCTTGTCCTTTCAAGTGGGAAGGTTCTGGATGGGGCTCAGGATTCCACCTAAGTCCTATACACTGCAAAGGCTCTGAAAGAACTTTCACTGGGCAAGTTCTATAACCCCTTTTAGGTATTCCAATCAGTTATAGGCTGAAGGTGGGCTTACAAGCTTTTTGTAATCATGTTTCCCAACATTCCTTTCTATCCCACTCAAGTGTCTATTTTACAATAGTAGGCATAGAAAACCAATATTCATAAGACAGTCAAACGTCTTAGTGTTATTTCCCTTCTTCAGACTATGCCTCAATCCCTGTATCACAGAGCCCTATTGTTCCAAGGTTGAGCATGCATCACTATTTATCTCTCTCCCATTTAGCCCATGCAAACCTGGCTCAGTGTTCCTCTATCTACCTTGTTCTTCCACCCCCTCCCCATTCTTGTGCATTGCCCTCCCCAACACCTGAATTATGATGTGTCTGCCTCCTACTCCACCGTCACCTCCCTTCACTTCCCCCAGTACCCCCACCCCACTTCCACCAGTAACCAACAAAGAATTTTTTTGTTTCCCCTTTTAGTATGGGTATCTTTTCTTAAGCGTTTACAACAATGGTCTTAAGCAAAATCTGTCCTTTTGTGACTGACTAATTTCACTCAGCATAATGTCCTCAAGGTTCATCCATGTTATGTAGTGGCTTACAGCTTCTTTGTTATTCTTCATTGTTGTTGTTGTTAAGTGCCGTCGAGTCGGTTCCGACCCATAGCGACCCTGTACAGGGTTTCCGAGGGTGTAAATCCTTACGGGAGTAG
>NW_006408814.1:2274310-2280025 GCF_000296735.1 Chrysochloris asiatica | reverse complement strand
TTATCTTTCTCCCGCGGAGCGGCTGGTAGTTTCGAACTGCTGACCTTAAGGTTCGCAGCCCGATTCGTAACCACTACGCTACCAGAGCTCCTTAGAGCCCTTAAATTTGTCCCTAATTTTTTGTTGATGACCTTTATAATTTTGGGATTCACATTTAGATCTTTAATCCATGCTGAGTTGGTCTTTGTATATGGTGTGAGGTAAAGGACTTGTTTCAATCTTTTGCATATCGATTTCCAATTCTGCCAGCACCATCTGTTGAAGTGACTATGTTTTCCTCACTCAATGTACTTTGGCCCTTTGTCAAAGATAAATTGGCTGTATGTGGATGGGTTTGGCTTGTATTTCTTGTGGATATATACTAATTAGAGGAATTGCTGGATCATAAGGTATTTCTAATTCCAACTTTCTGAGGAAACACCATGCTGTTTTCCTGAGTGGTTGGACCATTTTGCATCCCCACCAGCAATGTAGGAGGGTACCAGTCTTTCCATATCCTCACCAGTGTTTATTGTCCTCTGCTTTTTTGAACTTCACTGTTACTGTTGTTGTTATTGTTAAGTGCCATCGAGTCAGTACTGACTCATAGCGACCTTATGCACAGCAGAACGAAAACACTGCCCGATCCTGGACCAACCTCACTACTCTTGCCATGCTTGAGTCCATTGATGCTGCTACTTAGCCAATCCATCTCATTGGGGATCTTCCTCTTTTTCTCTGACCCTCCACCTTACCAAACATGGTATCCTTCTCCAGCAACTGGTCCCTCCTGACAATATGTATGAGAGATGAAGTTTGGCCATCTTGGCCTCCAAGGAGCACTCTGCCTGCACTTCTTCCAAAACTGATCTATTGGCACTTTCAATGTTCTCCTCCAACACCGTAACTCAAAAGCATCAATTCTGTTACTAGCAGGCTAATTTTTAAGTAGATAATTTTGTATGGCCTGCAATTGAGATCGTTTCCATTCTATACTCAGTCTCACAGTGAAGAATCCATGTCTTATCACCAATGAAGATTTTTTCAAAGAAATTTTTACCTTCCTTAGAGTATCGGTCCAAATTTTGTTTGTAGATGTTCAAATGCTTCTGTTTATGTTCTTCAATGAGTTGTTTCGGTACCCATCTCGCACAAATTTTTTGAAACCCATGTCTATTATGGATTATTTCATAGGCAGAGCCATGGATGATTTACAAATGACTATGCCACATAATCCACTGTCATTCATCTGTTTGACAGAATCATTTCACGTACATGTTCAAGGTTATCATTAACCATGGATGTCAATGGGCATTTTAATATAACTGAAGTGTGGATAATTTTTTACTCACCTTTGCAGTTGCAGTCCATTGTTGTTTAGTATTCCATTATTTATCTGTCTTCTACTGGTGACATTGGTGTTTTTTGTTTGTTTGTTTTTGTTTTGTTTTGTTTTTTTCATTTTGGAGCTATTGTTGTTGTGTGCCGTGGAGTCGGTTCCGACTCATTGCGACCCTACACAGGGTTTCTGAGGCTATAAATCTTTATGGGAGCAGAAAGCCTCATCTTTCTCCCATGGAACATCTGGTAGTTTCAAACTGCTGACCTTGCGTCTCGCAGCCCAATTCATAACCACTACGCTACCAGAGGTCCTTTTGGAGGTATTATGAAGAGTAATTTATGAACATTCTGGTGCATGTCTCTTGTTGAACATAGGAAGGCATTTCTGTTGGGTACACACTGAAGAGTGAAATTGCTGGGTTATGGGTCATGTGGATGTTCAATTTTAGAAAAAAATATTGCCAAACTATCTTCCAAAATGGTTGTACCATTTTACATTTCCACTAGCAGTAGATTAATGTTTCAGCTACTCCATATTCTTGCTAACACTTGGATTTTGTCTGTCTTTTCCATTTTAGCCATTCCATATTGACTCTTTCTTTTCTTTTTTTTTTAAGTCTTTATTGTGAATTGAGTGATTGTTTACATGGAAGAACATCAACTTTATACTTATCGTGTTTCGTTTCATTGCAATGATTACAATCCCCTCTATGTATCATCATTCAATCGTATTTGCTTCTACTCCCTCTGTTTTTTGTTTTGTTTTGTTTTTTATGTACACCAAAGCACTCAATAATATATAATTATTCAAACAACCAAAGGGCATACCCTGCAAGTCTGCTCCCCAGCCGGCAGCACACAGCCCCTCTCCCTCCATGAGTCTAAAGTCCCCAGCCACTCCATCTCTCCACATCATCTCTGCCTCCATCTCTAACATTGATGCTTCTCTGGATAGGGCCCTGCACTCTGCTCTTCTCTCTTGATGATCTCAGGGTCCTCTATTCATGGACTACAATATCAACCACTCTCCTTCTTTTGTTACAAAACATCTACTTTTACATTTGCAACAATCACAATCAGTACTGATAACAACTATTCACTATTGAGCCATAAGAGTCTTATCCCCATCTCCTTTCACCAAGCCTATCCAGACAGGTTGAAAACCACTCAGTGGAGATTCTACCTTCCCCTGCATCTTCTGCTCTATAAACTGTCACACAATTAATGATTAAAAGTTTTAAAACAAAAACCTAGCCTGTCTATGCCTGGGATTTCTACATTTATGTCTGTGTTAGGAGTCTCCTGAGCTCACTCAAGACAGGAAGGAAACCTTCTCCAAGGGTAAGGAGAGAATTGAGTCCTGGATTCTTTAGTGGCCCCAGGTGAGAAATCTTTTCTTCCAGCTCATAAAGCAGATGTCTGCTCTGCTGTGTTTTACTACCTGCATTCTTCTGTGGGTGGGGAGAAGCAGGTAGTCCCAGACTCCAGGAGAAATCCTAAGGGTGCCTTTCCAGTGTCCTCTGGCATGCAAACCAGGTACAGATCCTCTGCTCCGAAATCCAGAAAGTCCAAGGGAGGCATCAAGCCAATAATGAGGGTGCAAGTTCGCATCTCAGAAGAGAGGTCTAGGCTGGAGTTGAAAATATAGGAGTCATTGCAACTACTGATGGTCTTCAGAGTCTGTTGTTGTTGTTGTTAAGTGCCACTGAGTCGGTTCCAACCCATATGTAGGATTTGCTAGGAGTAGCTGGTGAGCTTGAACTGCCGACTTTGAGGTTCAAACTGACCTAGCAGTCCAGCGCATTAACCCACAGCACCACACCAGGACTTATTTCCACTGAGGAAATGGTGTGGAAGTAAGTCAGGAACACTGCCATCAGAGGTCAGGAGGGACGGTCACAGAGCCCTGTAGTCAGGAGCAGGGATAAGTCTGGGAGAACCCAGTAAGTGTTCTGGGAGAAAGTAGCTGCTGGGAGCACTGTCCAAAGAGTCCTGGGTACAGCAGGTTGTGTCACAGGGTGCTGCATTTCTCTGATGGGAACTTGGACTCTATGATTGCAACATTCTAACGCTTCCCTTTGACTACTGAATTGTACCAACCAACCAATAATGTGTTAGATAAGTAAAGAGAACTCCATCCCTAAGGAGGAAAGAGTTGGGGGAAGGGTACCCAAATCCTCTGCCTGCATCTATGATACAAAATCAGCTCTGAAGGAGGATGGATGCTAAACCCTAGTGAATAGGTTCTGCTGCTGTTGGGTTCTGCCATTGAGTCAATTGTCTGCTCATAGTGACTCCATGTGACAGAGTGGAACTGACCATAGGGTTTTCAAGGCTGTGAACTGTATGGAGCAGACCACCAGCTCTTTCTCTTACAGAGTCACTGGCTGTGTTCAAACTGCCAATGTTCTGGTTCGTAGCCACTGGGCTCCTTCAAGGAGAGTTTCCACTGTTACCAAGCCGATTCGGACTCAAGTGATTTATGGGTCAGAGTAGAACTGCTCCGTAGGGTTTCTGACAATAAGTCTTTTTTTTTTCTCTTAACTTTTTATTGTGGATTGGGTGAAGGTTTACAGGACACATCAGTGTTCCATTCAACAGTTTATTCTCATTTTGTTTCATCTTATTGATTGCAATCCCCACAAAGTAACATCACTTATCTTACTTCCTCCTTGTGATTCCTGTTTCCATTTCTCTTTCTTTTCCTAACTCTTCTGAACTTTGTCCTTGGGTAAATGCTGCCCACTTGATCTCAAAGAGTTGATTTTTCTAAGGTGTGCATACTTCCCTAGTATTGTTGTTGTTGTTGTTAAGTGCTGTTGAGCCGATTCCCACCCATAGCGACCCCGTATAGGGTTTCCAAGGAGCAGCTGGTGAGCTTGAACCACCAGTTCAAATGACTTTGCAGTCTGACGCATTAGCCCACAGTGCCACACCAAGACTCTATAGTATTAGTGTTCCCCTAATAGACTGGTAGTGTAGTGGTTACAAATTGGGCTGTGAACTGTAAGGTCAGCTGTTCTAAAACTACCAGCTGCTCTGTGGGAGAACTATGAGGCTTTCTGCTCCTGTAAAGATTTATAGCCTCGGAAACCCTGTACAGGGTTGCTATGGGTCGGAACCAACTCCACAGCACACAACCACCATCAATATTGTTTGGCTGAAGAAACTTTATTTATAGGAGCAACCAGCCTCATCTCTCTGTGGCTCATGGGTTTGAAATGAGGTCAGCAGCCTAATGCTTAACCCACGGCACCAACAGTGTTTCTTCAAGTAGATTCAAATCATTCCCTAGTCCAAAGTGACCCCAAGCAATCAGATATTACCTACCATTATCTGTTGGCAGAGGACTGAGTTGATGCCCTTTGTTGGTGCTTAGGTTGACAATTTCCTACGTTGACAATTGGTAGCTTCTGATTCTACACAAGATGCTACTTTGTATAAAAAATAATGTTCAAGTTTTAAAAAATTTTTAAATTTTATTTTAGGATAGTTTTAGATTTTAAAAATATATATTGCAAAGATAGCACAGAGAGTTCTTGAATGTTCTGCACCCAGTTTTCCCTACAGTTAGTATCTTATGGTAGTATTACTGAGGCCAGTTGTTCATGGTGGCCATTGTTGTTGCTGTTAAGAGTCACTGAGTCAGTTCCAACTCACAGCAACCCTGTATAGGATTTTTGAGGAATCGCTGGTGAATTTGCACTGCCAATCTTATGGTTCAAACTAACCTTGAGGTCAAATGCTTACCCTACAGCGCCACACCATTGCTTCCTTAAACATGTAACCAGAAGAACTGGATGGTGCCAGACTACTACTACTGAACATGTTCATCATGTAGGTAGATTCTGATAGAAAGGGGAAAACGTGGAGCAGAACTTCCAAATCCCCTCAGATCTGAACTTACTGGGCCCATTGATGCTGGAGCAACCCCTAAGGCTATATTGTCTTGGGATACATATCAAAACTTGAACTAAAACTATTCCTTGAAATCATTTTTAAACTAACTAACTAACACACAAACACAGAGTCTAGCTCATAAAGCAAAGATTGTCCCCTAAAGTATTGTGCTCTTTAAAAAAGATGACCTGTATGAGACGAAAGAGACATACTTGAGACACAACAGGTACAGTGAATTGAAATGAATGGGGCTGAAACAACTCCAGCAAAATAAGAATGTTGACACAAGGTAAGACTGCAACAATGTCACTGAGCAATATCTGTAGAAATTGTTCAGTGAAAGCAAGTTGCATGTTTTGATATAAGTTAGTATATTTTCACCCAGCTCCCTACCCCCACTCAAAAAAAAAAAAAAAAAAAAAAAAAAAAAAACAAAAAAAACCGAAACAAAAAAACAACGGAAAAGCCTATGGAGAGCAGTTCTACTCTGTTGTG
>NW_006408814.1:2266003-2274210 GCF_000296735.1 Chrysochloris asiatica | reverse complement strand
CAACTCCAGCAAAATAAGAATGTTGACACAAGGTAAGACTGCAACAATGTCACTGAGCAATATCTGTAGAAATTGTTCAGTGAAAGCAAGTTGCACGTTTTGATATAAGTCAGTGTATTTTCTCCGAGCTCCCTACCCCTGCTTTAAAAATAAAAAAAAAAAAAAAAAAAAAAAACCTAAAAAACCGAAACTAAAAAACAACAAAAAAGCCTATGGAGAGCAGTTCTACTCTGTTGTGAATCAGAATTGACTAGATAACAACTGGATTGGTTTTTAACGATCTTTACAAAGTGGCTTAATCATTTCTTGTTTCTCTGACTTCTGAGCAATCTTCCATCAGTTTTCCCTCCTGGGATCCAAAACACCAAGACTACTGGAATACTGGAGACACAACTACAGTGTTCAGTGGAGGAGAGAAGATAGACCAAGTCTGACTATGGGTTAAATCCATTTATGTGAAAAGGATTTACTTTGTATCTATGCACAACAGAACAAACTACTGCCCAGTTCTGCAGCACCCTCACAACTGTTGTCAGGTTTGAACCCATTATTGCTGTCACTGAAGCAGTCCATCTCATTGGGGGTTAAATAGCACTGAGAAAATGCTTAACTGCCATGGAGTTTTATTTATTTACCTTTGACTCAAAGTGTGGTCCCAGGACCAGCAACATTGGCATCACCTGGTATCAGACTCTGAACCCCAGCCCAGAACTCCTGCATCAGAATCTGCTTTTTAATAGACACCCAGGAGCACACTGAAGTTTGAGAAGCACTGATCTAGTGAATATTTTATAAAGCAACAATTGAGCATTTAGTAAGTGTTGTTATTCTAAACGGCTAAGATAAAGGAAGTTTATTAACACATATTAATTCTAATTAACTATTCTAATTGTTGTTGTTAAGTACCGTTGTATCATTTCTGACCCATAGCAACCCTGTACAGGGTTTCCAAGGAGTCGCTGGTGAGCTTGAACCATTGACCTTGTGGTTCAAACCAACTTTGCAGTCCAGTATATTAACCCACTAACACATGGTAATTAGAAAGTGAACTTTGTGTACTGTGCGGTCTCTATCCCATTAGACTGTGGGTAGTTTGGAAGTGTAGCCTCAAGTCTGTTTGTTGCTTTAGCTTCCCAATGGAATGTCCTTTAAGAAATCCTCTTCCTTGTACTGCCTTGGTGTGGTGCTGCAGGTTAATGTGCTGGATTGCAAAGGCAGTTTGAACTACAAGGTCGGTGGTTCAACCTCATCAGCTGCTCCTCAGAAACTCTACACAGGATTGCTATGAGTCATAACTGACTCAACAGCACTTAACAAAGTTTGCAGCTAGAAAGATTGAATAATACAGAGTTTCTAGCTGAGCTGAGGAGTCTTGGTATGGTGCTATAAGATAAGAATTGGATTGCAAGTTCGGTTTGAACCACAAGGTCGGTGGTTCAAAATCCACCACCCACTCCTTGGAAACCCTATACAGGATCACTGTAAGTCAGAACCTACTCAACGGCACTTAACATCAACAACAGCTCAGCTGAGGATGAGTCAGCTGAAGACAGGAGGTTGGGGATACTTGACCTTGAACAGGTCCAACCAGTACTAAACCCCGACTAAAGTCAGTTTGAACCGCAAGGTAGGTGGATGAAACTCACCAGCCACTGCTTGGAAACCCTATACAGGGTCACTATGGGTTGGGACTGACTTGACAGCACACCACCATCAGAACAACTATGACTTAATAAACACTTTTAGATTTTTATTGTTGTTAGGTGACTTCTTGTCGGTACCGATTCATAGTGACCCTAAGCACAATGGAATGAAACACTGCCTGGTCCTGTGCCAGCCTCACAATCGTTGCTACACTTGAGCCCATTGCTGTTGCCACTGTGCCAATCCATCTCATTGGGGTCTTCTTCTTTTTCTCTGACCTTCCACTTTACCAAGCAACACTTTTACATAGATTCCATACATATATTGCATTATGATAATCCAGTTGTTGTTAGGTTCCGTCAAGTTGGTTCCAACTCATAATGATCGTATGTACAACATAACCAGCAGGAGTCTCACAATTGTTAGGTCTGAGCCATTGTTGTAGTCATTGTGTGAATCCATCTCATTGAAGGTCTTCCTCTTTTTTGATGATCGTTTACTTTACCAAGCATGATGTCCTTCTTCAGGGACCAGTTTCATCCTGACTTCTAAAGAACATTCTGGCTATACTTTCTCCCATACAGATTTGTTGGCTCTTCTGGCAGTCCATGGCATATTTAATATTCTTCACCAACACCATAATTCAAATTCATCAATTCTTCTATAATCTTCCTTATTCATTGTCCAACTTTCACAGGCATATAAGGTAATTGAAAATATCATAGTTTGGGTCAGGAAAATTTAGTCCTCAAAGTGACTTCTTTGTTTTGTAACTCTTTAAAGGTGCCCAGCACCTTGTACAAGATCCAAAACTCTGGGGCTGTTCTGGGAAGCACCTTCTCTGGTTTATACGTGCTTCAACTGAGGAACCTCTGCAGCCTGTCTCTGCTTCATCTGTCACCAAACCGGAACTGTCAATGTACTGTTTCAACCATTTTTAGATTATCTTTAACAAAATTTTTCTTGCATGAGATACTAATGATTTTATTTGATTATTTCCACATTCCATTGATTGGGTCACCTCTCATTGGTATGGACACAAATATGGATCTCTTCCAATCAGTTGGCCAGGTAGATGCCTTTTAATTTTCTTGGCATAGATAGGTGAGTAACTCTAGTGATGCATCAGATTGCTGAAAGATTCAATTGGTGTTCCATCTATTCTGGGAGCTGTATTCTTTGCCAATGCCTTCAGTGCATCTTAGACTTTCATCATTGTCTCTTAATCATATGCTACCTCTTGAAATGGTTGAACATTGACAACTACTTTTTGGTACAGTGACTCTGTGTATTCCTTCCATTTTTTTTTTTTTAAGTTTTTATTGTGAATTGAGTGATATTTTACATGGGAGAACATCAGTTTTACACTCATCATTTCACTGTAATGATTACAATCATTATAATTTTGGGGGGAGATGTACACAAAAACTCTCAGGAATATATAATCATTTAAACATCCAAAGGGCATATTCTGCAAGCCTGCCTCCTGGCCACCAGCACATAGACTTTCTCTTTCCATGAATCTAGAGTCCTTCGCTGCTCTCTCTCTCCATGTCCTCATCTCTGTCTCCATCTCTGGTGTTGCTGCTTCTCTGGATAGTGTCCCACATTCCGCTCCTGCTCTTCTCCCTTGATGGTCGTAAGGTTCTCTGTTCCTGGACTGTAAGATTAACTATTCCCTCCTTTTTGTTACAAAACTTCTACCTTTATAGTTGTGACAGTCACAATTAGTCATGATAACAATTATTCACAGTTGAATCATAGAATCTTATTCCCATCTCCTTTCACCAGACCCATCTAGACAAGATGAAAACTATTCAGTGGGGATTTTACTTTCCCCCACACACTCTGAAACTAAACTCCCTCTTGAAAACGTGTAAGCCAGTCATGTTATGCTTTTATAGTCCCCTCATCTTAGGTAGCCAATGTCTAAGCTGCCCATCCCTATCAATCCTGTATGCAGAGGGGATAGGATTGATTCTTGATGTGAAGACTCCTTCCCTCTCAGGTGGTACTTTGAGCTATTACATTCATAAGTATAGGTCAAGTTAATAAAATTGAAGCAATTTATACTCATTTCCTTTATTAAATTTTTTTTTTTATCTTCCTCTAGTTGAGTTCTGATCATCAAACCATTGAGACTACGTCAAATGGGTACTATCTGAAAGTTTGGGTGGTCTTGTGCATCCCTTCCATCTTCTTTTGATGCTTTCTGCATCATAAAATATTTTGTCCATAGAATCCTTCAATATTCCAAGTAGAGGCTTAAATTTTTCTTCAGTTCCCTCAGCTTGAGAAATACTAAGCACGTTCTTCCCTTTTGGTTTTCTAACTCCAGGTCTTTGCACATTTCATTATAATAATATTTGACTTTGTCTTCTCAAGCTGCCCTTTGAAAATTTCTATTCAGTTTGCTAACCTCCTCATTTCTTCCATTGGCTTTAGCATCTCTACACTGGAGAACAAGTTTCAGAGTCTCTTCTGACATCCATTTTGATCTTTTCCTTATTTCTTGACTTCTTAATGACCTTTTACTTTCTTCCTGTATGATGTTCTTGATGCCATCCTTCAAGTCTTCTGGTCTTCGGGCATTAGTGTTGAATTCATAAAATCTCTTCTTCAGATGACTTCTAAATTCAGGTCAGATATGTTCAAGGTCATATTTTGGCTCTCGTGGACTTGTGTTAATTTTCTTTAGCTTCATTCTGAACTTGTATGTGAACAGTTTGGTGGTCTGTTCCACAGTCTTCCACTGACCTTGTTTTGGCTGATTATGTGGAACTTTTCCACTGTCTCTTTTCACAGATGTAGTCAGTTTGATTTCTGAGTATTCCATCTGGAGAGGTCTATGTGCATAGTCATCTTTTATGTGGCTTTAAAAATGGTATTTACAATGAAGAAGTCATTGGTGTTGCACAATTCTATCATGGGATCTCCAGCATCGTTTCCATCACTAAGGCCATATTTTACAACTACTGATCCCTCCTCTTTGTTTCCAACTTTTGTATTCTAATTGCCAGTAATTATAAATAAATCTTGATTGCATGCTTGATCAATTTCAGACTGAAGAAGTTGATAGAATTCTTCAATTTCATCATCACTTTCTTTCATCATCACCATTTTAGTGGTGGGTAAATTTGAATAGTAGTTGTATTAATTGGTCTTCTTAGTAGATTTATGTATATTATTCTATCACAGACAGAATTATATTTCAAAACAGATCTTGAAATTTTCTTTTTGATGATGAATGTGAAGTCTTTCCTTTTCCAGTTGTCATTCCTGGCATAATAAACCATGTAATGGTCAGATTCAAAATGTTTAATATCAGTCTCAGTTTCAGCTCATTAATGCCTAGGATATTGATGTTTATGTGTTCCATTTCATTTTTTACTATTTCCAATTTTCCTAGATTCATACTTTGTACATTCCATGTTCTGATTATTAGTGGATGTTTAGAGCCATTTATCTTCATTTTGAGTTGTGCCCCATCAGCAAATGAAGGTCCCGAAGGCTTTGTTCCATTGGCGTCATCACAACCAACTCTACTTTGAGGAGGCAGCTCTTCCTCAGTCACATTTTGAATGCTTTCAAACCTGAGGGGCTCATCTTCTGGCACTATACCTGACAATATTCTGGTACTCTTCATCTTGTTTCAATATTCAATATTCGGATGTTATCTGACAGTGTTCCCTTGCTATTCATAAGGTTTTTCAGTGACTAAATATTCAGAAGTAGTCATATCTCCTTCTTCCTAGTCTGTCTTCATCTGAAGGTCATCTGAAAGCTGTCCATCATGGGTGACCCTGCTTGTATCTAAAATACTGGTGGTATAGCTTCCAGAATCACAGCAGCACACAAGCCACCATAGTACAGCAAACTGACAGAAGAGTGGTGGAAAATAGTCATAGGACACCATTAAAAAAGGAAGCTAGTTGCTGAGGGTGTCCTGGGAATCAACCTTCCAATAACAAAGCCTTTTCTATTTCTTTGTTTATCTGGAGTGTTTGTTAGTTGGACTCAGTCACTCCAGAGCACAGAACCCAAGCTTTTGGATAACAACATTGATGATGTCCCTCACCTGGGTGATCTGTTTGCTTTGTCTTGTCTGTTGTTGTTGTTGTTGTTATGTGCCATCGAGTCGGTTCCGACCATAGCGACCCTGTTCAGGGTTTCCAAGGCTGTAAATCTTTACAGGAGCAGAAAGCCTTTTTACTCCTGTTTAAATTTTAGTAAAGATTCTCTACTGTACTGCTAAACTGCACAGTGTTTCAAACTCACCAACTGCTCCTCATGAACCCCATACAAGTTCACTAAGAGTCAGAACTGACTGGACAGCACTTAATAACAAATGTATAGATAATGTAGTATTTATATATTTGAAGATGGGGTCTTTTTCTCGTATCACAGTATGTATACAAGTTTTCCATAATAAGTACAACTAAGTGTCTGGAATTCCCCACTCTTTGAAATGTTATCCATAACTTATTATGATCCGTGCAGTCAAATGCCTTTACATAGTCAATAAAACATAGGTAATCATCTTTCTGGTATTCCCCGCTTTCAGCCAAGATCCATCTGTCATCAGTAATGATATTACTCATTCCACATCCTCTTCTGAATCTGGCTTGAATTTTTGGCAACCATTATAAGTGACTAAAAGGAGCCCTTTTAGTGGTTAAGTGATTGGCTGCTTACCTTAAGGTGGGTGGTTCAAACCCACCAACTGATCTGTGGGGAAAAAAATTGGTGGTCTACTTCTGTAAAGGTTGTAGCTGTAAAGGAACTCAACGGCTTTGCCAGAGATGCAGGTCAGACTCCATTTTCTTTTTCTTTTTTTCTGTTTATTGCTTATTCTGAACTGATAATCAAGTCAGTTAACCAGTATGCCTCAGGAAGCCTGCAGGTGCTGTGACCTCATCCTTCCTCCTCCTTCCTCTCACAGAATGCTCTCAGGAAGAACATTCAGTCAGGTTGGGTGTGATGACGTAGGATAAACACTGGACTGCTAACTAAAAGGTCAGAAGTTCAAATCCAGCAGCTGCTCCTCAGAAATCCTATGTTGTTGTTAAGTGCCATTGAGTAGGTTCCGACCCATAGCAACCCAGTATAGGGTTTCCAAGGAGCGGCTGGTGAGCTTGAACCACCAACCTTGTGGTTCAAATAACTTTGCATTCCAGCACATTAGCCCATAATGCCACAGCAGGACTCCCTATACAGGGTCTCTATTAGTTGGAACTGACTTGACAGCACTTAACAATAGCAAGTTGTTACATGACTAAACTTTATGATTAGCAAAATAACATCTTGCTATTTTCTTGTGTCTGCTAAAACATGACTTTTTAAATGTCAACCAATCAGAAATTTCATATACATTCCTGAATTTAAACTCTGAAAGTTTTCTTTCGCTGCACTATTTTGGTGAATACTTACTAGGTGCTGTCTAATCCTGGATTGTTTTGTTCCTTCAAAAACTCTATAATTTAAGCAGGAGCTCCAGTTTGCTCTTTGATATAACCTTGAAAGCTCTATGGGGAGTTCTTTTGCCCAATAGGATCGCTATGAATCAGATTGGCTTGACAGCAATGAATCATCGGGATATAATTGCTATCCATATTTTACAGTTAAGACCCTGAGGGGAAAAGTGACTTGCCCATGGTCTCTTAGCTAGTACTGGACCAAGTCTAGTTCTGAACTAGTTTATCATATAAATGGGTGATGGTAGTGGACAATGAATAAATGGGAATAAGAGGGAGGAGGTGAAGCCATGGCTTCCTGAGCTACCCGCTGCCTAACAACACATCCTCCCATCTTGAAAAGGCTTCTCTATCACTAATGGCAAATGGGTCTATTCCCTGCAGATTATCTGCTAGCCAGCAGCTTCATCCATCTATTCATTATCACATAAACAAAAAAACAAAAAAACCACCCAAGCTTCTGATTCTCAGCCCCAAGGGGCCCAACTACATAACTTGTCAATGATTCTTTGTTAAGTCTGATCAAAGGGCTCATTGTTTAGTAAATAGAAATCACGTCTTCTTCTTCCAGGCTTGAGGCTCATAAACAACAGTTGGGTGAGTTTTTCATTTAGAGTGTACTAAAAACCTAAAAGAATTCATTTATTCCTAATTTATACCTGTTACCACTCATCTGTCAGTTTGTCATACTGTGGTGGTTTGTGAGTATTTTAAACACCAGCAGGGTCACCCATGGTGGACAGGTTTCAGATGAGCTTCCAGACTAAGACAGACTAGGAAGAAGAAATGACAAACTACTTCTGAATATTTAGTCACTGAAAACCTTATGAGTAGCAGAGAAACACTGTCAGATACAGTGCCAGAAAATGAGCTGCTCAGGTTGGAAGGCACTCAAAATGCGACTGGGGAAGAGCTGCCTCTTCAAATTAGAATTGACCATGATGACGCAAATGGAGTAAAGCCCATGGGACAAAAGCCTCAGGACCTTCATTTGCTGATGGAGCACAACTCAAAATGAAGAGAAACAGCTGTAAATATTCATTGAAAATTGGAACATGGAATGTACAAAGTATGAATCTGGGAAAATTG
>NW_006408814.1:2263790-2265142 GCF_000296735.1 Chrysochloris asiatica | reverse complement strand
AATATATCCCACCTGAATTTAGAGATCATTTGAATAGATTTGATACATTAAACACTAAAGACCGAAGACCAGAAGAGTTGTGGGATGACATTAAGAACATCATACATGAAGAAAGCAAAAAGTCATTAAGAAAACAAGAAAGAAGGAAAAGGTCAAAATGGATATCAGAAGAGACACTGAAACTTGCTCTCCAGCATAGAGATGCTAAAGCAGATGGAAGAAATGAGGAGCTGAACAAAAAAATTCAAAGATCAGCTCAAGAAGATAAAGCCAAATAGTACAACAAAATGTGCAAAGATCTGGAATCAGAAAACCAAAAAGGAAGAACACTCTCAGCACTTCTCAAGCTGGGGGAACTGAAGAAAAAATTCAAGTCTCAACTTTCATTATTGAGAGATTCTCTGAGCGAATTATTGAATGATGCAGGAAGCATCAAGAAAAGATGGAAGGAATACACAGAGTCACTGTACCGAAAGAAAATGGTTAATGTTCAGCCATTTCAAGAGATAGCATATGATCAAGAGCCAATGATACTGAAGGAGGAAGTCCAAGATGCATTGAAGGAATTGGCAAAGAACAGGGCACCAGAAATTGATGGAATAAAAATTGAAGTCTTTCAAGAAAGTGAGGCAGCACAAGAGGCACTCACTCATATCTGCCAAGAAATTTGGAAGACAACTATCTGGCCAACCCAATGGAATGCAGAAATCATCGGACAATCTCTTTGCTATCCCATGCGAGTAAAGTTTTACTGAAGGTAATACAGAAATGGCTGCAAGCATACATTGACAGAAAACTTCCAGAGGTTCAAGCCAGATTCATAAGAGGCCGTGGAATGAGGGATATCATTGTTATGTCTGATGGATCTTGGCTGAAAGCAGAGAATATCAGAAAGATGTTTACCTGTGCTTTATTGACTACGCAAAGGTTTTCAATTGTGTGGATTGTGACAAACTATGGACAACATTGTGAAGTATCAGTATTCTGGAACACTTAATTGTGCTCATGAGGAATCTGTACCGGGACCAAGAAGCAGTTGTTTGAACAGAGCATGGGAACACTGAATGTTTTTAAAATTAAAAAAGGTGTGTGACAAGGTTGTATTCTGTCACCATACTTATTCAACCTGTATACTGAGCAAATCATCTGAGAAGCTGCTGGGCTCTGTGAAGAAAAACGTGGCATCAGGATTGGAGGAAGACTCATTAACTTCCTGCAATATGCAGATGATGCAACCTTGCTTGCTGAAAGTAAAGAGGACTTAAAACATTTACTGATGAAGATCAAAGAGCACAGCCTTCAGTATGGATTACATCTCAAAGTAAAGACAACAAAAATCCTTACCACTGGAC